>NW_028114114.1:600000-859518 GCF_964289735.1 Phaethon aethereus | reverse complement strand
GCCCCCAGCCCCACCTGCAGCTCGCGGTGCAGGACGCTCCGGCTCTCGGCGAAGGCGCCGCTGGGGCGCTGCTGGCGCAGCAGCCAGCGCAGGGCCCCCCCCGGGCCCCCCCCGGGGCCCCCCCCCGGGCCCCCCCCCGCCGCCGGCAGGTAGGGCCGGGCCAGCGCCAGCACCCGCAGCACCAGCGCCGTCAGCCTGCGGGGACACCCCACGGCTCCGCGCCCGCCCCACGGCTCCGGGCCCGCCCCACGGCTCCGCGCCCGCCCCACGGCTCCGGGCCCGCCCCACGGCTCCGCGCCCGCCCCACGGCTCCGGGCCCGCTCCACGGCTCCGCGCCCGCCCCACGGCTCCGGGCCCGCCCCACGGCTCCGCGCCCGCCCCACGGCTCCGGGCCCGCTCCACGGCTCCGCGCCCGCCCCACGGCTCCGGGCCCGCCCCACGGCTCCGGGCCCGCTCCACGGCTCCGCGCCCGCCCCACGGCTCCGGGCCCGCTCCACGGCTCCGGGCCCGCCCCACGGCTCCGCGCCCGCCCCACGGCTCCGGGCCCGCCCCACGGCTCCGGGGCCCGCTCCACGGCTCCGCGCCCGCCCCACGGCTCCGGGCCCGCCCCACGGCTCCGGGCCCGCCCCACGGCTCCGGGCCCGCCCCACGGCTCCGGGCCCGCCCCACGGCTCCGCGCCCGCCCCACGGCTCCGGGCCCGCCCCACGGCTCCGCGCCCGCCCCACGGCTCCGGGCCCGCCCCACGGCTCCGGGCCCGCCCCACGGCTCCGCGCCCGCCCCACGGCTCCGAGCCCGCCCCACGGCTCCGGGCCCGCCCCACGGCTCCGCGCCCGCCCCACGGCCCCCGCGTCCGGGCCGCCCCCCCGCCCCTCCCCCCGCGGCCCCCCCCATGTCCTCCCCCTTCCCCCAATGTCCCCCCCACGCCCCGCCCCCCAGCCGCGCATGTCCCCCCGCATCCCGCCCCCACGTCGCCCCGTGCCCCCCGGCCCCTCACCAGGTGCTGCCCCCCCGGTGGGGCCAGGCGCTGTAGGCCCCGTCGCCGCGGCGGAAGCTCTGCAGCCGCTCGAAGCCTGGGGGGCCGCGGGGGGGAGGGGCACCCTGGGCGGGGTCCTCCCCCCCCCGAGCCCGGCCACCCACACCCCATTCCCACCCGTGCCCCATAGCCCCCCCATACCCCCCACCCCATAGCCCCCTTACCCCATAGCACCCCCCATAGCCCCCCCACCCCATAGCCCCCCATACCCCCCACCCCATAGCCCCCTTACCCCATAGCACCCCCCATATCCCCATGCCCCATAGCCCCCCCCATAGCCCCCCCCATACCCCCGACCCCACAGCCCCCTTACCCCATAGCACCCCCCATACCTCCATAGTCCCCCCACCCCATAGCCCCCTTACCCCATAGCACCCCCCATACCCCCATGCCCCATAGCCCCCCCATAGCCCCCCCCATACCCCCGACCCCATAGCCCCCTTACCCCATAGCACCCCCATACCCCCATAGCCCCCCCACCCCATAGCTCCCTTACCCCATAGCACCCCCCATATCCCCATAACCCCCCCACCCCGTAGCCCCCATGGCCCATAGCCACCTTACCCCATAGCCCCCCCGGTACCCTCCCCATGCCCCATTGCCCCCCCCCAGCCCCCCGCCCCCCCGTACCCCTCTGGAGGCCGCGCAGGCTGCGGGGGCGCGAGTCGGGGGGCAGCTGCCCCCAGCCCCCGCTCTCGTCCAGGTAGCGCAGGGCGGCGGCGCGGGGGGCCAGGGCCATCAGCGCCTGCTCCCCGCACCCCTGGGGGGCCCGCAGCAGCGTCCCCCCCAGCCCCAGCGCCCCCCGCACTGCCCAGCCCCCCACCCGGCCTGGGTGGCGTGCGTGGGGGCAGGCGCGGGGCACGGGGACACGCGTGGGGGGACACGTGGGGGCAGGTGTGGGGACATCCACGGGGACACACGTAGGACGTGGGGCCGGGGCCAGGGACGGAAGTGGGGACGCAGATGGTGGTGCGGGGCCAGGCGTGGGGCCAGGGGACACATGCGGGGACACGCGTGGGGGTGCGGGGGTGGGGCCACAGACACGGACAGGGGACACAAAGGGACAGAGACGCGGTCAGTGCCGGACACCAAACGCGCCCCCGGCCCCCCCCCCCATCTCCCTGTGTCCCCAGTGCTCCCCTCCCCTGTCCCCCCCCCCGCGTCCCCACGTCCCCCCACATCTCCCCGTGTCCCCCCCGCGTCCCCACCCCCCGTGTCCCCCCCTCCCGTATCCCACCCCCCCGTGTCCCCCCCCGTGTCCCCCCGCCGTGTCCCCCCGCACCCCCACCCCCCGTGTCCCCCCCTCCCGTATCCCACCCCCCGTGTCCCCCCGCCGTGTCCCCCCGCACCCCCACCCCCCGTGTCCCCCCCTCCCGTATCCCACCCCCCCGTGTCCCCCCGCCGTGCCCCCCCGCGTCCCCACCCACCGGTGACGCGGATGCTGACGCTGAACTCCCCGTCGGGGACGACCCCGGCCGGGATCTCCCCGGGGATCAACAGGGTCCGGCCCCCCGCGCCTGGGGGGAGGGGGCATCAGCGGGCCCGGACCCCTGGGTGCCCCCACCCCAGGCCCCCCCGCAGCCCCCCCCGGACCCACCGTCGGTGTCCAGGACGTAGCTGGTCTCCTCCAGGTGCAGCTCCCCCTCGGGCTGTGGGGGGGCAGGAATGTGGGGGCACCCAGGGGTGCAGGGGCCCAGGAATGTGGGGGGCACCCAGGAATGTGGGGGGGTACCCAGGGGTGCAGGGGGGCCCAGGAATGTGGGGGGCACCCAGGAATGTGGGGGCACCCAGGAATGTGGGGGGAACCCAGGGGTGCAGCGGCCCAGGAGTGTGGGGGCACCCAGGAGTGTGGGGGGGCACCCAGGGGTGCAGGAATGTGGGGGGCACCCAGGAATGTGGGGGCACCCAGAAATGTGGGGGGCACCCAGGAGTGTGGGGGCACCCAGGAGTGTGGGGGGCACCCAGGGGTGCAGGGGGGCCCAGGAGTGTGGGGCACCCAGGAGTGTGGGGGCACCCAGGGGTGCAGGGGGACCCAGGAATGTGGGGGGCACCCAGGAATGTGGGGGCACCCAGGAATGTGGGGGGAACCCAGGAATGTGGGGAGAACCCAGGGGTGCAGGGGGGCCCAGAAATGTGGGGGGCACCCAGGAGTGTGGGGGCACCCAGGAGTGTGGGGGGGCACCCAGGGGTGCAGGAATGTGGGGGCACCCAGGAATGCGGCAGGGACTCAGGCATCCGGGCGGCCACCCAGGGGTGTAGGAAGGGGCCAGAGGTGCCCGGGGGCACCCCGGGTGGGGGGGGTCTCACCTCGACGTGGAGGATGCGGGTGAGGCTGTCGCCCATCCCCCAGGGCCCGCGGGCGGTGATGGTGACCGGGACGTCCCCGGGGCGCAGGGCCACCAGGGTGAGGGGCACGGCCACCGCCCCCCCGGGGGGCACCGCCAGGCGCCGGGGGGCCCCGTCCAGCCCCGCGCAGACGCCCTCCCCCACCGCCAGCGTCACCGTCACCTGCGCCACCAGGGCCTCAGGCGGGGGCTGTGGTGCGGGGGGGGGCTATGGGGCCGGGGGCTATGGGCCGGGGGGCTACGAGGTGGGGTGGGCTATGGGGCACTGAGGGTGGCTATAGGGCGGGGGTGCTATGCATCATGGGGTATGGAGCGCTAGGGGTAGCTATGGGGCAGGGGTGGGCTAGGGAGCACAAGGGGTGGCTATAGGGCAGGAGGGCTATGGGGCACTGGGGGGTAGCTATGGGGCAGGAGGGCTGTGGGATGGGGGTGGGCTATGTGGCACAGAGAGTGGCTATGGGTCAAGGAGAAGCTGTGGGGCACAGAGGGGTATCTACGGGGAGAAGGAGTGTATCTATCGTGTAGGGGGTATCTATGGGGCAGAGGGGCATCTATGGGCCAAAAGGGGGTATCTATGGGGCACAGGTCCAGCTATGGGGCAGAAGAGCATCTATACGTAGACGTGCATCTACAGACTAGAAGAGGACCATCTCTGGGGTAGGGGGCATCTATGGGGTATATAGAGGAACCTGTGGGGCACGGAGGTATCTATGGGGCAGGGGGGCATCTCTGAGGTTGGCGACTCACATTGACGCTGTGGGGCAGCCTGCTGTGGATGTGGGGCAGGAGCTGCAGCTGCTCATGGGGGCGGGTGCTGGGGGGCAGCTGGAGCCCCACGTGGATGTCCTGGCTCACTCGCACGCGCTGGGGCGCGGCCACGCACAGCCCTGCCGCGGCGCGTCAGCGTGGGGCGCGTGGGGCGCGGGGGGGGGGGGTGTAGTGCCCCGTGGGGACACCACGGGTGGCGTCCCCTTGGGGGGTCGCTGCTGCCTGGGGGCAGCGCAGGGGCTGCGGGGCCAGGGGGGGTGGACACGTCACCGTGGGGTGACAGGGGTGGGGGGACACGGGATGCGGGGACGCCGTGGGGCAGCGCGGGGACGCCGTGGGGCAGCGCGGGGACACTGACCGTGGCCGGGGACGACGGCGACGGCCTGGATCTCCCAGGTGGTGACGGAGTCGGGGAGCAGCACCGAGAGCCTGGGGGCAGCGGGGGCGTGGGGGGCGATGTGGGGGGGATGCAGGGATATGGGGGGCTGTGGGGGTATATGAGGGGTCATGGGGGGCCGTGGGGACAGGTGGGGGCGGCACCTGGGGGAGGGGCGGCCGGGGAGGCTCCGCCAGAGCCAACTCTCGGGGAAGAAGCTGCGGGCAGGGACCTGCCCCTCCCCCCACTCCTCCTCCAGCTCCTGGAACAGCGCTGGGGGGCGGGGTCCAGCACCGCCCCGCCCCCACGGGAGGGCGGGCGCGGGCGCCCGGCCCCCCGTAGGCCCCTCCCCCATGCCTCCAGCCCCGCCTCCGCCCTGCACCCATCCCCTCCCCATCGTGGACCCAGCCCCGCCCCCCCCTTCATCAGGCCGGCCCCTCCCCCCCCGACACCCCCAAGTGGCCCAGCCCCCCCCGACCCTCGCCCTCTGCCCCCCCCTCGACCCCCGACGGACCCCCCCCGCCATGAGCGCCCCCACCTCGGACGCCCCTCCCCCCCCGTACAGCCACACCCCCCGGCCCCCCCCCTTGAGCCCCCCCGCGCGGCCCCGGCCCCGCCCCCACCTCGCGCCACCCCGCGAGGCCCCGCCCGGCGGCGGCGGGCGCGCGCGCGGCGGCAGCAGCGCAGGAACGCCTCGCGGCAGGCCCCGCCCTCCGGCACGCGCTGCCCGCGCTGCCCGCACGTCACCCGCAGCGGCAGCGCGCGCGCCCCGTCCCGGCAGCAGCGGCCCGGCCCCACGGCGGCCCCTGGGGGGGGTGGGGGGGTGTCAGCGGGGGGCGGGGGCAGCGGAGCCCGCGGCGGGGGAGGGGCGGCGGGGGGAGGGGCGAGTGACCCCGTGACACTCACCCGCCTCCTCCAGCAGCTCCAGCGGCCGCGGGGAGCGCCGGCGGCGGGGGGGGCGGGGGGGCACCCGGGGGCTGCGGGCGGGGACGCCCGTCACGGCCCCGCCCCCACCCACCCCTCCGCCCTGAGACCCCGCCCCCACTCACCCCCCTCTCCTGGCCCCCCCCTCCCGCTTGACGGGCCCTCCCCCCTCGCCCCCCCATGTCCCCACTAACCAACCCCCGTCCCCCCCATGTCCCCTCCGCCATCCCCCGCCCCCACCCCCCATGTTCCCTCCCCCATCCCCCGCCCTCACCCCCATGTCCCCTCCCCCATCCCCCGCCCCCACCCCCATGTCCCCTCCCCCATCCCCCGCCCCCACCCCCCATGTCCCCTCCCCCATCCCCGCCCCCACCCCCCATGTCCCCTCCCCCATCCCCGCCCCCACCCCCATGTTCCCTCCCCCATCCCCGCCCCCACCCCCATGTTCCCTCCCCCATCCCCCGCCCTCACCCCCCCATGTCCCCTCCCCCCATCCCCGCCCCCACCCCCCATGTTCCCTCCCCCATCCCCGCCCCACCCCCCCATGTTCCCTCCCCATCCCCGCCCCCACCCCCCATGTTCCCTCCCCCCATCCCCCACCCTCACCCCCATGTCCCCTCCCCCATCCCCGCCCCACCCCCATGTCCCCTCCCCCATCCCCCGCCCCACCCCCATGTTCCCTCCCCCATCCCCCGCCCCCACCCCCATGTCCCCTCCCCCATCCCCGCCCCCACCCCCCATGTCCCCTCCCCCATCCCCGCCCCCACCCCCATGTTCCCTCCCCCATCCCCGCCCCCACCCCCCATGTTCCCTCCCCCATCCCCGCCCCCACCCCCATGTTCCCTCCCCCATCCCCGCCCTCACCCCCCCATGTCCCCTCCCCCATCCCCGCCCCCACCCCCCATGTCCCCTCCCCCCATCCCCGCCCCCACCCCCATGTCCCCTCCCCCATCCCCGCCCCCACCCCCCATGTTCCCTCCCCCATCCCCGCCCCACCCCCATGTTCCCTCCCCCATCCCCCGCCCTCACCCCCCCCATGTCCCCTCCCCCATCCCCGCCCCCACCCCCCATGTCCCCTCCCCCATCCCCGCCCCCACCCCCATGTCCCCTCCCCCATCCCCCGCCCCCACCCCCATGTTCCCTCCCCCATCCCCCGCCCTCACCCCCCCATGTCCCCTCCCCCCATCCCCCGCCCTCACCCCCATGTCCCCTCCCCCCATCCCCCGCCCCCACCCCCCATGTTCCCTCCCCCCATCCCCCGCCCCCACCCCCCATGTTCCCTCCCCCCCTCCCCCCCCATGTCCCCCCCGCCCGCACTCACGCGGCCCCGGGGGGGGGTCGGGCCCCCCCAGCACCAGCCCCGCTGCCCTGAACATCCCCTCGGCGTCGGGGCCCCCCCCGGGGCCGCACCCCAAATCGCTGCTCCCCAAAACCGCCTCCACCTGGGGGGAGGGGCGGGTCACCCCGTGTCCCCAGGGGGTCCCCAGAGGCGGGGGGGAGGGGCACACCGGAGTCCCAGGGGGCGGGGGGGGGCCCGGGGGTCTTGGGGGGCCGCGGGTGGTTCACTGGTTTTGGGGGGCACCCAGGGGGTGCTGGGGGTCACGGGTCGCAGGGTTTGGGTCCCCAGCAGGGGGAGCGGCTGGGGTTTGGGGGTGCTGCGCTGGTGGGTCCCAGGGTTTCGGGGTCCCCGGGGTCCGGGCGTCCCTGGGCTGCGGAGGCCCTGGCGTTGGGGTTCTCAAGTTTTGGGGGGTCCTGGGGGCGGGGGGTCCCAGCTCTGGGGCCGAGCCGCCGGGGGGTTCCGGGGTGCCCAGGGGCGAGGTCACGCGGGGGGGCTCCCGGCGGGGGCTGGGGGGCACCTTGGCAGGGCTGAGGCGGTGCCGGGCTCCAGCGCCAGCAGCGCCGCGTCGGTGGCGCCCAGCGCCAGCGCGGCCGGGGGGGCCCCCGGCACCGTCACCGTCAGCGTCACCGTCAGCGGGGCCTGGGGGCGCAGGGCGGCCCCCCGCTGCCCCACCCCCACCCGCACCTGCAGCACCGCGTCAGCCGGGGAGCCCAGGGCCCCAGTGCGCCCAGTGCTCCCAGCATGCCCAGTGCTCCCAGTACGCCTGGTAGCCCCGGTGCTCCCGGTGACCCCGGTGACCCCAGTGTTCCCGGTGCCCCCGGTGCTCCCAGTACGCCCAGTGCCCCCAGTACGCCCAGTGCCCCCAGTGCTCCCGGTGCTCCCAGCCTGCCCAGTGCCCCCTGTCATCCCGGTGCTCCCGGTGCTCCCAGTGACCCCAGCCTGCCCAGTGCCCCCAGTGCTCCCAGTGCTCCCAGTGCTCCCGGTGACCCCAGCCCGCCCAGTGCTCCCGGTGCTCCCAGTGCCCCCAGTATGCCCGGTGCCCCCAGTGCTCCCGGTGCTCCCAGTGACCCCAGCCTGCCCAGTGCTCCGGTGCTCCCAGTGACCCCAGCCTGCCCAGTGCCCCAGTATGCCCAGTGCCCCCAGTGCTCCCGGTGCTCCCGGTAACCCCAGCCTGCCCAGTGCCCCCAGTGCTCCCGGTGCTCCCAGTGACCCCAGCCTGCCCGGTGCCCCCAGTGCTCCCGGTGCTCCCAGTGACCCCAGCCTGCCCAGTGCCCCCAGTGCTCCCGGTGCTCCCGGTGCCCCCAGGGCTCCCCCAGCCCCCAACGCCCCTAGTGCCCCCAGCCCCCCGCGCCCAGCCGTCGTGGCGGGACCCCTCCCCGGGCACCCCCCAGCCCCCAGCCCGCACCTGGCCGTGGCAGGAGCCCTCCACGGGCACCCCCCAGCTGGCGGCCACCAGCCGCCCCCCGGCCTGGAAGAAGGCGACCAGGCGCAGCCGCGGGACCATGGCCGGCGTCACCGGCAGCGTCACCTCCGTCACCGTCCCCCGACGCACCCCCCGGGCAGCCACCAGCCGCCCCCGCGCCACCGCCTGTGCCAGGACACGGGGGAGGGGGGACGGGCGGCGCGTGACGTGTGTGCGGGACGCGCGACGGCACGGAGATGTGCAACACGCAGCGTGCCCACGGGAGGCGGCGCGCTCGCGTGACATGCGACAGGCAATAGGCACACGCAACGCGCAACGCAACGGGCAACACGCGCTCCTGACATGCAACACCCGAGATGCACACGCAACATGCACTGCGCACGTAGGACACGACACGCCTACGCGACACGCAACATTCAACAACGATATGCGCGTCCAACACTCAACACAACACACAAAACGCAACAGGCAGCAGACACATGCAACATGCAACACGCACATGGGACAGAACATGCCCGTATGACACAGAGCACACAACACACCACACATGACATGCAACGCACAAATGCAACACGTGGCATGCAACACGCAATGCACGATGCCCAACACACAACATCCAACACGCAGCATGCCATGTGCACATGGGACGCAATGTGTCCATGTGACCTGCAACACATGACATGCAACACATGACATTCACTGAGGACACGACACGCGACATGTGGCACGCAACACACAACACATAGCAGATGCCATGCAATGTGCAACTTGCGACTGCAACACGCAACATACAACACCTGACACAGAAGACACAGCTTGCATACACAACACGCAACATGCCCCCGGGACACATGACATGCAACCCGTAACGTGCACACGCAACATGTGGCATACAACACCCAGCATCTAACACAACATGCACACACGACATTCCACACACAACATGCGACACAGGACATGCACACCGGACACGACATGCTCGTGTGACATGCGACACGCAACGCACGCCCAACATGCAACTCGACATGCAACAGACAACACGCAACGTGCAACATGCGCACCTGACACACAACACAGGATGTGCAACAGGCAACGCCGCCACACAAGACGCAACACAACGCGCACGCAGGACAGGATGCGCACACCCGACACGCAACACGCGATGTCGCAACAGGTGTTGCGTGTCGTGTCCTGCGGGCTTGTCGCGCGCGGCCTGTTGCGTCACGCGTTGCAGGTCACACGAGCGCGCAAGGTGCACACATGACGTGCGACACGCGACATGCGCATGGGGGTCCTTGGGGGGTCAGGGGGACCCAGGGGGTCTCGAGGGGTGCCCGGGGGTCTCACCAGCAGGTGGTAGATGCGGGGGGCCGGGGGGGGCCCCACGTCGCGCAGCTGGAGCCGCAGCAGCTCCCCGGGGTGCAGGGGCCCCCCCGGCCCCCCCAGCAGCAGGAAGCGCCCCGAGACCGCGGCCACCGGCGTCGCCGTCACCTGCGCCCGCGCCGGCGGGGACCCCGGGGACCCCGCTTCCACCTGCCCCCCGGCAGGGCGCCCGCGTCACGCGGGGACCCCGGGGCACCCCACGACCCCCAAGAACACGCGGCCCCCCGTGGCCCCCCATCACCTCCGATGTCCCCGCGTCACCGAGTCCCCACCTCCCCCCGCGTCCCCCCGCGCGCCCGCAGGCCCCCCATCTCCTCCCACGGCCCCCGCCCCCCCCGCGTCCCGCCGCCTCCCCCCGGGCCCCCCGGCCCCGCTCACGCTCAGGCTCAGCCGTGCGGCCCCGCTCGGGACGTTGATGGGGGCAGCGATGGCGCCGCCGGGCCCCGCCCGCAGGCTCAGCGGGGGGGGAGGGGCGGCGCCCGTCACCCCCACCCCCACCCGCACCTCCACCCCCGGCGCGGGGGAACCCCCGGCCTCCAGCACCCGGCCCTGGGGGCGGGGGACGCCGGCGTGAGGCCTCGCGCCGCGAGACGCGCCCTCGCGCGCGGCGTCCGCGAGGGCCTGAGGCCCCGCCCCGCCCCCGGGCGTGCCCCGGCCCCGGCCCCGCCCCCGGGCGTGCCCCCGCCCCGCCCCCGGGTTTGCCCCGGCCCCGGGCGTGCCCCGGCCCCGCCCCCGGGCGTGCCCCCCCGCCCCCGGGCGTGCCCCGCCCCGCCCCCGGGCTTGCCTGCCCGCCGCCCCACCCCCGGGCGTGCCCCCGCCCCGCCCCCGGGCGTGCCCCCCACCGCCCCGCCCCCGGGCGTGCCCCGCCCCGCCCCCGGGCGTGCCCCCGTCCCGCCCCAGGGCGTGCCCCGGCCCCGGCCCCGCCCCCGGGCGTGCCCCGTCCCGCCCCCGGGCTTGTCCGCCCGCCGCCCCGCCCCCGGGCGTGCCCCCGCCCCGCCCCCGGGCGTGCCCGCCCGCCGCCCCGCCCCCGGGCGTGCCCTCGTGCCAGACTCTGCGCGAGAGCCCCACCCCCGCGCGGGCCCCGCCCCCGCGGCAGCCCCCCCCCATGCGCCAGCCCCGCCCCCACTCACCAGGAGCGTGAAAGGGGCCCCCGGGACGAAGAAGCGGGGGGTGGGGCCCAGCTCCAGGGCCCAGGGCGAGGCCACCAGCCCCACCCCCAGATCCTGCTGCACCGCCTCCCCGCCTGGACACACCCCCGGTGTTAGAGGGGGAGGGCCATGCGCAGCCCCTCCGGCCCCCTAGCCCCTCCCAGCCCCGGCTCCACCCCGCCCCCGGCTCCGCCCCTACCATCATCATTGACGACGGTGACAACCAGGCGCAGCTCCTCCCCGAGCAGCTCGTGCAGGGCCACGCCCAGGGCGCTGACGACGGCATCTAGCGTGACATTGAACTCCGCCTCCCCTGATGTCACCTGGGAGGGGCGGAGCCAGGCGCGGGGGGCGGTGCCGTGGTGATGGGGGGGGGGGAATGGGGTAAATGAGGGAACGGGGCGGGGAGGGGCATGGACGTGGGGGTCCCCGGGGGGTTCGGGGTCACGCGGGGTTTGGGGGAGCCCTGGGTGGGGTCAGGGTCCCCACGGGGCATCTGAGGGCTCCCGGGGTGGTTTGGGCGTCCCCAGGTGGGTTTTTGGGGTCTGCGGGAAGGATTTGAGGTGGGGGCAGTTGGGGCCCGGGGATTTTGGGGTCGCCGGGAGGTTTTGGGGTCCCCAGAGAGGGTTACAGGGGTCTCCCGGGGAAGGGCGGGGCATCAGGAGGCGTTGGGCGTCGCCTCCGTGGGATAAGGAGGTTTGGGGGTCCCCAGGGTGCTTTCGGGGTGCCCCGTGCTCGGGGTCTCCAGGGAGAGTTTTGGGGCCCTCGGGGGGCTTGGGGGTGCCCTAAGGGGTTCTGGGGGTGCCCGATGGGGTTTTGGGGTGCCTCACCTGGCCGCGCTGCTCCAGCCCCCGCAGGAAGGGGCCCCCCCGCAGGCCCCCCCGCAGCTGCGCCCAGCCCCCCACTGCTGCCCCGTCCGGGTACCTGGGGGTCCCATAGTCAGGGGGGGCCGGGGGGGCCCCGAGCCCGGGGGGGCCCCAGAGTCAGGGGGGGCCGGGGAACCCCCAGAGGTCCGGGGGGGCGGGGCGGTACCCGGCGCGCAGGCGCAGGCGCAGCGGGGGGGCGGGGCCAGGCTGCAGCAGCAGGAACCGACGATCGGGAACGACATGAACCGAGAACCCGGGCAGGGCTGGGGGCGGGGCGAAAGGGGGCGGGGCGTCAAATGTGCGGGCGGGGCAGTGAGGGGGCGGGCAGTGAGGGGGCGGGGCATCGCGCTTCAGAGGGGAACGGCGTCGGGGCGGGGCTTCGGAGAAGGGCGGGGCCTGCGTGGCGGGGTGGGAGGGACGGGGGCGATGGGGTCCACCGGGGGGTGGGGCGTGGAGGGGGCGGGGTGCCGGAAGGGGGCGGGGCGTCGGGCGCGCGGGTTATCAGATGAGGGCGGGGCCTCAGAGGTCAGTGTGGCCCCGCGGGATGGGAGGTCACGGGGGGCGGGGCGTCAGTGACATCCGAGTGGGCGGGTGTTGGGGCACCCAGGCGTGCTCTCCCCGCCCCAGTGTCCTTGGCCCCTCCCCCGCCCCGCCCCCTCCCGGCCCCGCCCCGGCCCCGCCCCGGCCCCACCCCGGCCCCGCCCCGGCCCCGCCCCGGCCCCGGCCCACCCCGGCCCCGCCCCGGCCCCGCCCCGGCCCCGGCCCACCCCGGCCGCGCCCCGCCCCTGCCCCGCCCCTGCCCCGCCCCGGCCCGGCCGCGCCCCGGCCCCGCCCCGCACCGTAGGGCCGCACGGCGAAGGCGGCCGCGCCGCTGGTCCCGGGGCCGGCGGCCAGTCGGGCCCGCACGCGCCACGTCCCCGGCCTGCGCCGCAGCCACAGCGTGGGGCCCGTGGGGCCGCCCTGCTCCCCATGGCCCCCGGAGCCCCCCAGCCCCTACAGGCCCCCCAGCCCCATAGCCCCCATAGCTCCCGCACCGCTCCGTAGCCCCCATACCACCCCACGGCCCCAGCCCCACACCACCCCCACCACCCTCCAGCCCCCCAGCCCCATAGCCTCCCCCCGGCCCCCTACCCCCATAGATCCCACACCGCCCCATACCACCCCAGCCCCATAGCCCCCATTCCACCCCATAGCCCGCCCAGCCCCACAGCACCGCCCAAGCCCCACGGCGGCCCCACTGACATGGCGATGTCGGGCAGCACCATCTGGTCGCTCAGCACCGTCCCCAAGGGCACCCGCTGCTCCTCCCGCACCCGCGCCCCCAGGGGGTTCTGGGAGCCGGGGGGCAGTAGGTGACGTGGGGCCCTGACCCACAGCCCAACCCATAGCACCCACGGCGAGGCCCACAGCCAGCCCCAGAGAGCTCAGCCCAGCCCCATAGGGCCACCCCATAGCCCCAGCCCCACAGCCCCAGCCCCATAGGGCCACCCTGTAGGTTGCCCCAGCCCCAGAGGGACAGACCAGCCCCAAAGGGTTGCCTCATAGGCTCAGGCCCATAGGATTGCCCCAGCCCCAGAGGGTTCTCCCTATAGCCCCAGCCCCATAGAGCTACCCCATAGGCTTTCGCAGCCCTGCAGGGTAGCCCCAGCCCCATAGGACCACCCCAGTCCCCATAAGCCCAACCCCACCGGATTGCCCCAGCCTCATAGGACCACTCCATGGGTCATCCTAGATCCATAGGGAGACCCCAGCCCCATAGGGCTGCCCCATAACCTCAGCCCCATAGATATGCCCCAGCACCGTAGGGTTCTCCCCATAGCTCCATCCCCATAAAGCTGCCCCATAAGCTGACCCAACCCCATAGGGCACCCCCACAGGACCACCCCAGACCCATAGGGCTGTCCCATAGGCTACCCCAGCCCCATAGGGCCACTCCACAGCCCCACAGGCCCCACACCGTGATGGTGACCACAATGGGTTCAGGGTTCGGCTGCAAGTCGGGGTCCAGGGAGAAGATGCGGAAACGCACTGGGGACATATGGGATCCATATGGGGCAGGGGCAGGTACATGGGTGCAGGGGGTGGTATGGGGTGCAAGGTACTATATAGCAAGGGGCCTGGGGAGCTATGTGGGGTGCAGGGGGTGCATAAGGGTACAGGGAGATCTATGGGACCGGTCCAAGTTAATATATAGGGGTACTGAGGGCTATATGGGTGCAGGGGGATGTATAGGGGTGCAGGGAGCCGTATGGTTACATACAGCAGTTTGGGGTGCAAAGGGACATATAGGGGCTTGGGGACATGCAGGAGGGTATATAGGGTGAATGAGCACCTATAGGTGTGCAGGTATAGGGATAGGGGCACAGGGAGATGTATCGGGGTGCAGGGAACTATATGGGTGCAGTGAGCTATAGGGACTGGGGGGGCTGTGTGGCGGTGCGGGGGAGGGGACATCAGGGGAGTTTGGGGGCAGATTTGGGGGATTTGGGGTAAGTTTGTGGGAAGTTGGGGCAATTTGGGGGCATTTCGGTGGACTTTGGGGAGCTTTGGGATGGATTTGTGAGGTCTGGGGAGGTTTGGGATTGTGGGGATTTTTGGGGTGATGTGGGGGGATTTGAGACATTTTGGGGGATTTTGGGGTGAAGTTGTGGTATTTGGGGGGATTTGGGGTATTTTGGGCAATTTTGGCAGATTTGGGGGCGATTTGGGGGTATTTGGTGTGATTTAGGGACATTTTGGGGAGATTAGAGATATTTTGGGGGGACTTTGGGGTGGATTTGGGGGATTTGGGGGGATTTAGGGAATTTTGGGGTGGATTTGTGGGATTGTGGGTGATTCGGGGGTGTTTTGGGGTAATTTGGAGGTGATGTGGGGTGCTGGGTGGGGGGTCTCACCAGTCTGCCGGGGGGCGTAGAGGGGTTTGTCTGTCTGGACCAGCAGCACCCCCCGGGGCCCCCCCAGCCCCACACGCAGCCTGCGGGGGGGCAGGGGGGGGCTCTGGGCTTCCAGCAATAGTGTCTGCCCCACGGCAGCCTCCAGCACCCCACAGCGCCTGGCCTGCTCCGGGGTCACCTGGGGCACAGGGGGTCATTGGGAAGTCGTGGGTTATGGGGGGACATGGGGGCCCATGATGTCCCCCCTGCCCCATGGGGACGTCCCCATGCCCCCAGGATGCCCTCGCCCCTCTGCCCCCCACATCCCCACACCTCAATGTTCAGGATCTGACTGAAGTCGTTGTGGGTCCCGAGGTTGAAGGGGACCGGGGGGGCACAGGGTCCTGCCCCACGGTCGCCCTCCCCAGGCCAGGCCGTCACCGTCCCCGTCACTGGTCCCACAGCTGCCACCAGCAGCCCCACAGGGGTCCCCAGGGCCGCGAGCCGAGGGGCCACCATCACCAGCCTGGCGGAGACACAGCTGCCCTATAGACTCCTCCTCCACTCCAGGGGTCTTCCAGAGCCCCACCCACCCCATAAGTACCCCACATATGCCCCATAGCTGTTTCAGAGCTCCCCCCACCCGATAGAGCCATCATAGCCCCTTCCTCAGCCCTATAGCTACCCCATAGCCCCTCACAAACCCCATAGGTTCTTAATAGCCATTCCAGCCCCATAGCTGCCCCAGAGCCCCCCATAGTCATACGCAGCCCCATAGCCTACCTCCCCAGCCCCATAGACCCTAATAGTGTCCTCAGCCCCATAGGTGCTCCATAGGCACAGTCAGCCCAGTCCCATAGGTGCCCCAGAGCCCCCGTAGCACCCCCCAGCCCCTTAGGACCTCCAAAGTTGCACCCAGCCCTATAGCTGCCCCAGAGCCCCCCCAAATAGTCCTCCCTCCCCATAGGTGCTCCATAGTTGCACCCAGCCCCATAGTAGCCCCAGAGCTCTCCATAGTCGCACCCAGGCCCATATGTTCTCCAAGGACACACCCAGCCCCATAGCCCACCCCCTCAAACCCATAGCTGCCCCATAGTCCCTACTCAGGGTCCTGGGAGCTGCCCTCTGGCAGTGGCAGGAGGAGGAAGAGGATGAGGACGCCCAGCGCAGAGCTTGGCCCCATGGCACCGCTGGTGTGGGGCAGCCAGGGCTGGTGGCGGAGTGTGAGAGGGTTGGGGGTCAATCATTAACCCAGATGTCTGGGTTTCCCCAGCAGCCCCATGGCCGTCGACCTCCAGGCGGGGACATGTGACTTCGGGGAAATGGCTCCACGGGGTGGGGGGGCTATGGGGCAGGGGGACTTGGAGATAGGGCAACGGGGGCCCGAAGGGGTCTGTGGGAAGTTATGGGGCACGACGGGATTGATGGGAGGTTTTGGGGCTCAACGGGGTCATGGGGCTCAATGGGGTCTGCGAGAGGTTATGGGCTACTATGGGGTGTATGAGAGGTTATGGGGCTCTGTGGGGTCTCTGAGAGGTTATGGGGCACTGTGGGGTCTATGGGGACGGACATGGAGATGCTGCCCCACCAGCTGGACCGTGGATGAAGATGTGGGGCAGGCGTTGACCCCCCGGCTGGGACCCAGACCCTGTTGCAGAAGGTGCCCAAGGTCCTCCTGACCCACGGGGGGTGGAGGCCGCCCCTCCCTGCGCCCCTTCCCCGGGGGGGTCCCCAGCCCCCCACTCCCCACAACCACTGAGCAGATGCAGCTGAGCTCTCTCATCGCTGATGATGTCATGGATGAGGTCACCTTGCAGTACCTCCCCTTCCAGAAGGTCTTACGTGATGTCACATGGGCGTGACCAGCGCGTCCTCCCCCGTCCCTTTCATGGCCGCAGTGGGGGGAGGGGGGACTGCAGCCCCCGACCCCAGGGGAGGCTCCCCCAGGCCCCACCCCACGGGGCCACCCCACCCCCAGGTCCCTGCGCGGATGGAGGGAGAGCGGCGACGCGGGCGACGCGGGCGATGCGGGCGACGCAGGTGATGCAGGTGACGCGGGCGACGCGGGCGACGCGGGCGATGCGGGCGACGCAGGTGATGCAGGTGACGCGGGCGACGCGGGCGACGCGGGTGACGCGGGCGACGCGGGTGACGCGGGTGACGCGGGCGACGCGGGTGACGCAGGCGACGCAGGCGACGCGGGTGACGCGGGTGACGCAGGTGACGCGGGCGACGCGGGTGACGCAGGTGACGCAGGTGACACGAGGCCCCACGTTGTTGTTTCTCCTCTCTCCTGTGATGGGTGAGGGGCCGGGCGGGGCCGTGGGGGCGGGGCAAGGGCCAGGCTGGGTGGGGCCGTGGGGGTGGGGTGATGCCCTGCGGAGGCCCCTCGCCCAACCCCCCCGGGCTCTGGGATGCTGAGCGACCCCCGGCGACACCCCTGGCACCCCCGACCCCACCGGGGGCTCCCCCAGACCCAGGCCCCGCCCCACGACCCCCCCCCCCAGGCCCCCACCCGGGCGGAGGGAGGGAGGGGTGGGGGAGGGGTCGAGGGAGGGGTGGACCGAGGGGGGTGGAGGGGGGCTGGGGCGGTGGGGGCTGGGGCTTGGAGGGGGGGGGCCGGGGGAGGGGCACAGGGATGGGGCGAGGCCCGGCCTGGCGGGAGCTGGGGAAGAGGAGGGACGACCCAAGGGAGGGGTTTGTGTTGGGGTCTCCACTGTGCCCACTCCCACCTCTCCAGACCCTCCCCCACCGTCACACCCTCCCCTCTCCCACCCCCGCCTCCTCCCCATCCGTCGTTCCCTCCTTCTCCCCTCCCCTCCCTCTCCCCCCCCTCCAGCCCCTCCCCCAGCACTGGGTCCCCTTGGCCACGGTCCCTCGGGAGCTGCTGCTGCTGACCGAGACCTCCAGGAGCCGCGGCAGGAGGGACCCCCCGGCACGGCAGCGCAGCCCCCGCCCGGCACAGGCGTAGAGGAGGGGGTTCATGGCGCTGCTGAGGAAGGCCAAGGCAGTGGCCGGTGGCCGGGTGGCTTTGGCAACTGCCTTCAGTGTGTGTCCCCCGCCTTGTAGGACCACTGCCACCTCCAACAAGCTGGCCAGGTGGTAAGGTCCCCACGTGACAGCAAAGGCCACTACCACGGAGGCCACCAGCCGGAAGGTACGACTGCGCTGGGCCAAGCGAGTCTGGCGCAACCGGTGGACCAGTAACCCATAGCCAGTGGCTACAGCAGTCAGTGGTAGAGCCCAACCCAAGATGGTCTCCAGAAGGTTGTGCAGCACCAGCCAAGCCCCTGCGCCATGCACCCGCTGGCAGTGCCCATCCTTCACCTGCCGGAAGACGATGGATGGGATGGCCAACACCAAAGCCACCAACCAAGTTGCCACCACTACTCTGTGAGTCAACTGCTCAGCACGACCACCTGCCATCACCACAGCCACCGCCGGCCTGGAGACCACCAAGCACCGATGGAGCCCCAGAAGAGTGATGAGGAAGACGCTGACGTACATGGCGGCGGCGCAGAGGTAGTTACACCCGCGGCAGAGAGCCAAGCCCATATCCCATTGGCCAAGGCTCAAGGCCCGGAGGTAGACGGGACCGGTGAGGAGGGTGACCATATCGGCCAAGGCCAAGTGGAAGATGAGGAGGATGGGGACACTGTGACGGTGGGTGATGATGCAGCTCCAGAGGACCACAGCATTGCCCGGCAGACCCACAGCCACTGCCGCTGCCAGCAGGGTCAACCCCACCACCGCGCCTGGGACAGGAGCGGACGTGACATTGTGGGTGTATGAAGAATTGGCAGGGGACGAGGACATCGTGGTGGTGGGGATGGGCTGTGGGGAGAGGGGGAGACACAAACCTCCAGAGAAAATGCAGGTCTTCCTCTGTCCCTGCCTTCATCCCTCCATCCATCCATCCCATTCTTCATGCTTCCATCCCTTCATCCCTCTCTCCATCCCTCGACCTCTCCATCTCTCCAACCCACCTCTCAACTCACCCATCCCCATGCTCCCTCCCTTTCTAATCCATCCCACCACCTCTCCTTCCTTCTCCTCACTCTCTGAGGTTTCCACCTCTTCTTCCTTTACCCCCTCAGCTGTTTCCCTCCATATTGGCACCTCCTGACCTCCCAGTTGCCCCCCAGACCTCCCAGTTGGCCAGCACACCACCCAGTTGACCTCCAGACATCTCAGTTGTCCACTGAGACCTCCTAGTCACCCTGCTAACCTTCTAGTCCCCCCACCCCCAGATCTTTCAGACCTTCCACCCCACCAGACTTCCCTCCTGTACCTCAGGGACTCACATGTCCGTTCCTGGAGCTCCCAGCCTGGGTGGTGGATCCTGAGTGTCCCTGTCAGCGATGGTGGCTGTGACCGTTAGATGCCACTTCCTCTCCACCCAGCGCCAGGCAGGAAACACTCACGCAAGAGGAAGGAGGCAGGAAAACCACACGGGAGGAAGGGGACACATGGTGGGGGATGGACGCTTGAACTTAATTTGTCCCCTGGGGGCGGGGAATGACAGGAGCCGTGACATTGCCACCAGGCAGGGACACCCTCCAGAAGGTCCTCAAGGAGGGGAGTGTCTGTTTGCTCCACCACATAGTTGTAGGAGTGGTGGAAGCCCACTGAGATGGTGTGGAGGGGACAGGGAAGGTCATCTTCTACGGGGGGTATGGTCAACATACCTTCTCTTCCTCTCCTCCATCCATCCCTCCACACGCCTGTCCCAAAGTTTGGGTCCTAGCCCTAAAACCCGGACAACCCCCAGCAGATACCGCGCCCCCAGCGGGGTGACCCCAAATGAGAACAAGATCCAGTGACAGTGGTGTCCCTCTGTAACCCACCACACTGAAGGAATCCCCATTTCCCATCGTGCCATTGTCCAAACAAAGAGAGCTAAGACTGGAGATGTCCTCTAACGGGATCCAGTGTTCCCCTTCCATGTATCCCTCAAAATTCCCCACAATGCCATTGACTGCGGGAGAAGGATGGACTTCACAACTCTATGAGAGTTAAATTCCGAAGCCGTTTATTGTCTTGTCTGACTCCAATATATATCATAATTTTCGCTTAGTCACTGCGCACACACTCATGATTGGTTACAGCTTGTTACACACACTGTTGCAATTGGCTGTGCACAAAATATCACGCGCTGTCCACGCGCCTCACACAGTCAGGATCCGCTGCTTGCAGGTGTTCCTGTTTTCCTCGCTTCTTCTTAGTTGTTTATCACAGCTCCTTCTCCTCAAGGCCGAGCCGTGCAGGGTGATCCCAACACTTATGGGAATTGACAGGGTGGTGACAGAATTAGAAGAAAGAGGCATTATTAAACGAACTCATTCGCCATACAATTCACCGGTGTGGCCAGTAAAGAAACCGACCGGGCAGTGGCGTTTTACGGTAGATTACCGCCAGTTAAATGCTCATACGGCACCTTTGACTGCTGCAGTTCCAAACATGGCAGAAATAGTGACATTGATACAAGGCGCTGCCCATCCTTGGATGGCTGCCTTGGATGTCAAAGATACGTTTTTCATGATCCCTCTCCTTGAACAGGACAAAGCACAGTTTGCTTTCACATGGAAAGGGATCCAATACACTTTTACAGGCTTCCACAAGGATATAAACATTCCCCCACAATTGCCCGCAATGCTTTGGCTAAAATCTTAGCAGAAATTCCTGTTTCATCTGATAGCACAGTATATCAGTACATCGATGACATTCTGATAGGGGGAAAAAGCCAAGAGAGTGTAAGAGACACCATGGAAATCATTCGGAAAACACTGCTCGATTTAGGATTAGAAATTCCAGGCGCAAAGTGTCAGGGACCAGCACAGGAAGTTAAATTCCTGGGAGTCTGGTGGGTTAATGGAGCTGCTTCTATTCCTCAGGATACCCTGGGAAAAATAGAGTCTGGACAAAGGCCACCTAGTGTAAAGGAATTACAACAAGTTTTGGGAACCCTAAGTTATTGGTGCAAACACATTCTAATTAAGGAGCTGAGGTTATTCCAACAACTTGGTCCCACACATCCAACTGACCCTATTTATGTGGAATGGGGGTTCAGTGAACATGGCTCTCATTGTAACCTATGGCAAAAGGGGCCAGAAGGACCGGAAAGGCCACTAGAATTTACATCTCACTCTTTCAGCGATACTGAAAGGAGATATTCAGATCTTGAGAAGGGTTTACTGTCGCTAGTGCGAGCAGTGAAACAAACAGAACAAATAAGGAGAGAACAAAGCGTGATTATTCGAGGACCCTTCCGCCTCCTGGACATAGTACGTAAAGGGACAATACCACCTGCTGGTATGGCTCAGAAACCCACAGTTCGTAAATGGTATGCATACCTAGAGGGCATTAATGAAATTATGCCAATTACTGAAGGTAATATTAAAATATCTAAACTACAAAAAGACATAGATAGTACCCTGTTGTTCCAGGCTCCGCCAAACAAACCATCCCCAATTCAGGAAGCACCTCCTCTAAAGGAAGACAGTGATCTAACAGGACTATGGTTTACTGATGCATCATCCCATAGGGAGAACAACAAGTGGAAGTACACGGCTGTAGCACTGGAAGTGGTAACAGGAGAAAAATTGATTGAAACCAGTGAAGGCAGTGCACAAGTAGGGGAACTTAGAGCAGTTCTATTAGCTGCGCAACACGGTGCTAGCCATATCTACACTGATTCATATGCTGTTTTTAAAGGAGCCACTGAATGGATTGGCCACTGGGCGGTCAATGATTGGCAAGTGAACAGGGTTCCAGTCTGGCAAACGGATAGTTGGAAACAACTGTTAGAAACAGGAAAACAGCGGACACTATGTGTGGGCTGGGTAAAAGGACATGATCAATCAAACTCTATTACTGCTCAATTCAACCAACGGGTAGACAGCCTTACGCGGTTGCGACAAATTGATGTTGCAGATAATAACCAAGAGTGGGAACGTTTACTTGAATGGTTGCATGTTAAGCGTGGCCACACCGGACGAGCTGATTTATACTGGGAAGGTATAGCCCGAGGATGGCCCATATCAGTTAAACTATGTGAACAAGTAGTGACTGCCTGTTCACAATGTTGTTTATGGCTTAATAAAGACCATCCGAGTAAGGCGCCCCCCCTACACATTCGCGACAGGAAGACATTATGGCTCTCCTGGCCGATTGATTACATCGGCCCATAGCGACCGTCATGTGGGAAAAAATACGTTCTGGTGGGAGTAGAGGTTATATCTGGTCTCACCATGGCTGCTGACTTCACGTCAGCCACCGGAGAAAACACGGTGAAGGGCCTTAAGGGATGGTTCAGGCCACTTCCCCTACCAGAAGAAATTCGAAGTGATAACGGCTCACACTTTACAGCTGCCGTGGTACAAAGTTGGGCCAAAGAGGAAGGGATTCGGTGGGTATTCCACACTCCCTACTATCCTCAGGCTAATGACATTGTCGAGCGCACCAATGCATTGGTCAAGCGTTTCGCAAAAACTCATGAATCTGGATGGCATTTACGATTGTATGACGCCATCTACCAACTGAATAATCGATGGAGCGGAGATGGCTGCCCCAAAATGAAAGCCTTCTGTGTATCTGCCGATACAATCACCCCAAAGGTTCATACTAAACCAGGAGACTATCCCACAGGATTTTACACCAGACAACCTGTGCTAGTGAAAATGCCCCAGATTGGAACAGTAGCCATGGTACTGACTACCCCCAAAAATCCCTACGCATGGGAAGCCAAAGATTGCTCAGGAAAAGTACACCGGATTAGTACCCGGTGGATCTCACCCTCTTTCTAACCTTGCCGGTTGAATACAACCGAGCACGTTTATTTCTTCTTGTGTTCACAGGAATCCAGGAAAAGAAGGCTCTGAATTGAGGCAGATGTCTGTGGTTGCAAAGTGAACCACTTTGGTGAAAAATGTGGTGCTTAGTTCTGACTTTAATACAACTTCCTTTGATGTATAGCTGGAAAGATCCAGGTTGGCCATGGTCCCAAGCCGATATCGGACACACTGGAGTCATAGGAACACGTGCCGTCAAAGAAAAATTAAACTTAGCCACTGTGGTTATGCATGGGGCCGAGGTGTTTTCAAGACATGAGTGGAGCTGGGATAACGGATGGCTTCCAATCCTGAAGGGAAAAGCAGGAGAAGGAATCCAGATAGGGTGTAGGACGATTAACGGATCAACCCATGAGAAAGCCACATTAATGGCAATATACGGAAACCCAGTAGCCTCAAAGTGTTGTGTCGCTGACAAATGGGATTGTTGGTATAACTTTACGCTGGTGGAACCCACTATTGTGACTTGTAAGTGGCAACAACACTGTACGGGTTTAGGGCCATCACAACCACATTGTACAGGGTTGTTGTTTCGGTTCAAAATAGACATAATTGAACCTAACCCAGATACACCACCAGGCCTAACTCCATACATCCTATTTGACACCCTGAAATACGGAGCTAGGAACATACCCATTGTCACTATGACATCTCATAATGACCCTTGGGACCATGCATTGTCACGATAGAGTGGAAGTGTTGGAACACTACAAAACAAAAGGAACTTAAATCTCTCTACTCTAGTTATACATGGAGATGAAGTGTTTTCGAAGGATGAATGGAGTTGGAATGACTCTCTTCAGATGGCTGAACTTCAAGCCATTTCAGGACAGGCAATACAAATCAGCCGCCGAGTAACTAACGGACCTAATTACCATAGGCCAACCGAAATCAAAGCATATCATACCGACTCTACCAGACCAAAGAACTACAACGCTGAGTGTTACAAAATAACCAAACCAAATTTGGATTGTTGGTACAATTTTACTCTGACCAAACCCATAATTGTATACTGCCTTTGGGGTTCCGAAGGCACGGAATTAATATTTGAATTTATGATTGATACAGCAACATCAAAGGATAAGAAACCTTTACCCCCGCAAACATCTAAAAATGTACCAACTCGGCCTCCCATTGGTCTAACTCCCTTCATCTTCAACACAGGCCCTTACATAATCAAATATACAGGTCAGCAACAAGTGCTGTTTAATCCGTCATACTCCCTCAAACAGGTGGAGATGTTGATGCAAATTAACATTTCTACAATTAAACCAACCTGTTCACCATTCCTAAATATATCCCATGCAGGATGGTTAGCCTGGTTACATGGGCGAACCCTCGTCTCTTCAAGACGGACAAGGAGAGACGCAACCGGTATTATAGGGACAGGATTGGGAGTCTTAAACAGTATAGATGCTGAAGTACTCATAAACAAACTGAGCACGACAACAAGTGATTTAAGCAAATTAGGACACCCATTGCGGTCTTCTCTAGTAGCACTGGGAACTAACCAATGGCTTGTGTCAGATTTGTTACCTCAGTGGGGAGAAACAAACGAAAAGGATCACCAATTGATTGTGGATGCACTTGGTGCAGCCCAAAATAATATTACTCTCGCTCTCAGTTGCATCCAAGCTCAACTATGGATGCAATCTGTGGTGGCAGCAATTATAAGAGAAGGTGAAGAGGGCATCTTACCCTCTGAAATTCGAAAGGTAGTTTGGGATAATGCAACTACCTTTGAGAGAAAATTCCAGTCATGGTGGTATTTGGTCAATTTTACCTGCAACCCTACTGATGGCAAAGCCACTGCTTTTGTCTTAACAATATGCAATGCTTGGGTATATACCATATACCCAATCATTGCGTTAGGATTAAATCACAACGGAACTATACTCTATCCTATAGAGCATAGAGTATGGGCCCAACGAAATGAAAACAGATGGCAAACTATTGACGTTGCTGCATGTGTGGTACGGGAACAGCAGGGATTCATTTGTGAAAGTGACATCATCAAAGGCCAAGACATTTGTCTTGACACTGAACGAAACATTTGTCATTTTGAAATACATCCCAATGAAACCCTTGAAACTGTGCTTGTATATATTGGAAAAGGGTGCGCTTGTATGAGAACCCCTTGTGATTTTGTGTTTGTAGATAATGTTACTGTGAATACTAACAATCGCTCAAATATTTGTGTTTGTAACTTTACTAAAATTGTAGGATGTCACTTTATCTATTCAGCTCCTGTTACATCTTACCAACTAGTACAATCAAATTATATTCTATTTTGAGATCTGCTACCTGTCCCTGTAGGAATGAATCTTACCCTGGTGAGAAAACTATTACAACATGAAGACCTGAAGCGGTTGTTGAGACAAGTTCGGGAAAATGGACAAAAGACTCTGATTACTGTCCATCATGATGTAGAGAGAATACATCATGTGTTGGAAAGAGTAAGAAGGGATGGAGGACACCACTGGTGGGACACTTTGTTTGGATGGTCACATACCACAACAGGAATCTTCAACGAGATGCTTCACCCTGTTGTTGTCTTATTAATGCTCACCGCATCATGTTTTATTTTAACAATTGCTTTCCATTTTAGACTTTGGATTCTGTTGAAACGTTTGTCCGTATCCCCAGAAAATATCTGTGCACTCGATGATCCTCATAGCAAGAGTGTATGTGACACTTCCCATCTATTCTAAAAGAAAAGAATCGTGAAGCTTGAGTGACTATAGTCACGGGGTGGATAATGTGGAGTAATCGCTGAGGGGTACTTTGGAAATTTACCCTCTAAGAACAGCCTTGAAACCAGGTGGAACGTAGCACTCATGCACAACGGGTCTGTGCCATGGAGACTCCCTGAACAGCCTTGGATGTTGGCAACATCAGGGGCGCCTGGTGTGCTGACTCTGGGAGAGATTACATGGAGGCTGGAGCGGAGTGGAGACCTCGCGGCCACGCTCTGTGAACAGGGGAGTTTAGGGATGCACAGGATGTACATTGATAAGCTGCGCTTACAATGTCCTGGGCCAAAGACCTGTCAACTTTGATGAAGTGCTGTCCTTAGAGTGAACTTTGCTAATTATAATATCATTATAATACTAAAACGCACACCCCTCTCAAAAGCTACCACCCCCCCAAGGTGCGACCCCTCCTCAATGAGTGTGCGCACTGAATTTTTCCTAGTCTGTACCTTTAAACGCGAAGCGAGAGAATTCTGCACCAATCCTGATAAAGGTATGTATGACTAGAGTCACTCAAGCTCCACCTGCGAAGTAAAACACTATAAAATAATGTTTTAAGAGCTGGATGTTAGGGAAGATACCATCGTTGTGTACCACTCTAACTTCTGGGATCAGTCGACGGGCTGAGCCTCTCTTCCCCCCCATCGGGACGCCGTTGGGCAAGATTTGAACCCTTGGTCATACCAAGTGCCTTCCCGGGAAACTTAGAAATCTCTATATAGAGTCACTTTACATCTTTTAAGGCGTTTATAGCCAAGTAGTGTCCCTCGTAGTTTTAGCATTTGCACGTGCTTTATAGGTAGTGAATTTATCACCGGCAATCCAAAGAACCTGTATATCTGTTGCTTCAATAAATCGCACTATTGATTGACTCAGCCGTGTGTTCAATAAATCGCACTATTGATTGACTCAGCCGTGTGTGGTCCCTGAACGCGACCGTACCTCTGAGTGTGGCCGTGTTAGTTCAGGAGGTGTCCGGCTGAGCAGGTAGTGTGATGTTAGTAGTGCATCCGGACCCGTGATAGTCCAACAAAGGTGTTGGGCGCGACCGGACTACTAACGCTGACTTTGGGCATCACTCAGAACCTAAGCTCAGCCGCCCCCAGTCCCTCTGATATCTGAGGATCGACTGGAAAGCAAGGGGGCTTAGTTTCTACCAAATTGCTCTGCCTCTTAACGCAACAGGCCCGTGGGTCCTGCTGGACACCAAGCTGAGCAGCAGCCAGCACCGTGCCCTTGGCCAAAGGCGGCGGGCGGCGGTGCCCTGGGCTGCGCTGGGCAAAGCCTTGCCAGCAGCTGGAGGGAGGGGAGCCTTGCCCTCTGCTCAGCGCTGCTGAGGCCATGCCCGCAGTGCTGTGCCCAGGCCCGGGCTCCCCAGGCCGAGAGAGACAGGAGCCCCTCCCCCAGCCCCGCCCCCCAGCCCCCCCCCCGGGCTTGGAATGGCAGCTGTGATGTCGCGGCGCTGGCCCGGCAACGGCCACAGTGCCTGCAGGCACGGCTCTGCCAGCACCCGGCAGCTCCAGGGAGAGACCAGCTCTCACCCAGCGGCACTGCCCGGCACCGGGACCCCCTCGACAGCCTCGCTCCAGCCGGCTGGGAGCTCTCCGGAGCCCCAGCAGCGTGTCCGGCGCGAGGACTCCCCTGGCCCCGGCACGATGGGCCAGCTGAACTGCTGCTACGGCTCCAGGTGGGCTCCCCCCGCGGCTCGGGGACACGCCGGCGCAGCCGGGCCCCGCAGCAGCCGCCTTTCTCACGCCCTTTGCCGCGTGCTCTGCAGGGTCTACCCTGGCCCCGAGCAGCAGTGCGCGCCCGGCCCGGCATCAGCCGAGCCGCTGCTCCACCAGCGCGTGCGGGTGACGCAGGGCCGCGGGACGGGGAAGAGGCACCTCCTCCTCTTCAGCGATGCCTTGATCATCGCCAAGGCCAAGTAAGAGGCGCAGACCCCGGCTGCCTTTCCTCCTAAGGCCTGGCCCCGGCACCGGGGCAGGGACGCCCAAGGAGCAGCCCCAGGCCCCGGCACCCTGCTGCTGGCTGCACCCGTGGCCGTGCGCGGGGCAGGCGGAGGCCAGAGGGCAGCCGCCGGGCTCGGCCACCTCCAGGTCACTCCCTGCCGCTCCTCTCTGCAGACATGGCAGCGCCCCGCGCCCGCAGCTCTGCCTGGCCCTGCGCCGGCTGTGGGTGCTGAGCGGCGGCAAGGGGGCGGCCGGGGATGCCGCCCAGGAGGAGGAGGACAAGGCCACCACGTCCCTCGTCCTCGCCTGGCCCTACGGCTTCTGCGTCGTCACCTTCTGGTGGGTCTCGGTGCCACGTCCCCCGGCAGGGCCGGGCAGCGCTTCTGTCCGGCCCCACGCCGCTTCCTCCTGCCTCTGCAGCCGTCCCCACGGGGCAGGGCTGTGCCGGCGCCCGCCTCTGCCCGCGGGCTGGGCAGCAGCGGGCGCTCAGGCTCTTTCTCCTCTCTTTCCTGCAGCTCCCGCTCGCTGAAGGAGCTCTGGCTCAGCGCGCTCCGTGGGTAAGCCCTGCCTGGCAGAGCAGCTTGGGGGGCCCGTGCTCACAGCACGGGGGGATGCTCTAGCCGTAGCCGTATGATGCGGAAACGCCGCTCCTGAGCTGGGGAGAGCTGCCCCCACGGCTGCGGGCGGCTCTGGAGTGGGCAGAGCTGGCGGAGCTGCTTCACCCAGCCCCGTCCTCCCCCCTTGCCACTGCTCTCCGCTCGACGGCCGGGCGGTGCCCAGCTGCTTCGGGGCAGCTTGGAAGGGCTCCCCGGGCTGGCAGGTGAGGGAAGAGGCAGCTTGAGTCTCACACAGCTCTTTCTCTGCCCCTGCCCCGTGCACAGGCCAGCAGAAGGAGTGGAGGGAGCCCGCGTCACCCAGCTGCCCTCCATCAAGCTCCTGCTGAAGGAGCTGCGCGGCCGCAATGCCGTGAGTGTCCCTCCCGGCCCTGCTCTGCCCCAGGGGCTGCTCCAACCCCGCACCAGCCCCATGGCTTCTCACCTGCTGCTCTTCTCCCCTTGCCCAGGCCAAAACACTCAACGCCAGCAGCCTGGAGAGGCTGGTCGAGGGCCTGGCAGAGGTGAGGAGCCCCCGGGCCGCCATCTCGGCCGTCCCCACATCTCACTCATGGCCTGCGGCCGATGCAGCTCGCCAGGGGCCCTTCGTGCTGCGGGGCTGCTCGCTGAGCGCAGCGCATTTCTTGCAGGCTGGTGCCCAGCAGCGGCCACCTCCCGTCCCCTCCGGCAGCCAAGGTGGACGTGGCCACTCGGACGGTGAGTTTGGAGGAGACGGGGGCAGGACGGCCCCTCTCTCCTGCGCTGGCAGGCGGCAGCCGCGCTGCTCAGGGGCTGCTGCTGCCCTTCCCGCAGGGCACGGCCGCAGAGAGCTGAGCCCCCGGGGCGCCTCGTTCCCCAGCCACGCCTCTCCCTCGCTGCTGGCGGGGACGCCCAGCACGCAGAGGCTCGGGCAGCATTCACCTGGCGCTTGCCCTCCATGGCTCTCTGCTCTGTTTTCCCTGGCGGCAGGCGGGACCCGCAGCAGGACGAGGGGGCTGCCCTGGCCCTTTGCGCGGCGAGGGACCTTGGCCGCTGCGGAGGCGCCCGGGCAGTCGGGCTGTGCCGGCAGGGTGGGTCTCTTCGGCCGGCCCCTGGCAGCTCTCTGCAGCCAGGACGGCACGCTGCCCCAGCCCCTCCAGGTAAGCCAGCAGAGGGACCCCGGCTGGGGCTCGGGGACCAAGCCGGCTCCGCCCCACCTCCCCCACCTCCAGCCACCCCTGCGTCCTGCCCTAGTGAAAGCAGAGCCGCCCACGCTCGCTCCTGGCCCGGAGGAAGGCTCACCGGCCCCGGGGCCTGTCCCCAGCCAAGCAACTGTCCTCCTCTGTCCCCCGCAGCTCTTTGAGGAGGAGGAGGATGTGGCTGGGCTTGCCGGCACGTCGGCCAAGGAGTTGCCAGCACCAGAGGTGGAAGCAGAAGCAGCACCGGTATGTCAGGGCCACAAAGAGGGTGACAGCACTGTCAGAAGTTGAGAGTGCTGCCGCAGGGACAAGCAAGGTCACCCACTAGCCGGCAGCTCTGCAAAGGTGCAGAGGAAGGGTGGTGCAGGATGGCCATGGCGGTTTGTGCGGTGATGCCACCAGAACTGGCTCAGCTGGGCTGAGCAAACCCATCCAAGGGCTGTGCCTTTCCGAGCTAAGGTAGCAATTGGGCAGGAAGGTCCTTGCCACCCGTTAACTTGCACATTTCCATTGCAGGTGCCTCCAGTCCCTCCAGAAAGTGAACACCTGGAGAGCTCCTCTGGGGAGTCAAGGTAAAATGAGCTAGGTGTGCTTAAGAGCAGAATTGGTTCACGTTTATCATGGCTTGACCTGTCTAACAATACATTGAATGGAAAGTTTGCCAGGCTCGAGAATAGCAACCTGTGAAGAGGGGAGCAACGGGCTACTGGACAGCGAGAGGAGCAAGTTGGGAGCAGAGCTCTGCGGGATGGGCAACTGAGGACATCCAGGCAGGCAAGAAGAACGAGGAGCCCAGGTGTGTAGCAGGCTCTGCTGCCCATCTTTCAAAGCTCCGAACACTGCTCCGACTATGGGCAATATTTCTGAGGTGCGCAGAGATGGCACCGGGCAGGAAGCCCGCAGCTGCCCGTGGGAGAGCGTGTCTGTCAGGAGGAACATATCACTCCAGCGTTGGCAGCTCTCCTTCGGCACTTGTGGCAGCTCTGTTTGTGCAAGGCTGAGCAACACCCCAGCAGAGTCACAAGGCTCATAGCAATTTTTTGAGCTCTTTGACCCGCTGCCTACAGAAAGAGGCAAAGTCTCCCTTTTCTGTTCATGTCAGCTGGCAAGCCCAGCACTGGCTGCTGGTGTCTGAATCCCAAAGACGCAGCAAGGAGCTGTGTCACGTAGCTGTAGACCCTGAGGTACTGGCACTTCGTAAAAAGCTCACGTTGCACCTGAGACAATTGAGGGAAGAAAAAAACAACCAAACAATACCAAAGCAGCGTGTTTTGCCTTCAAGCCTGGCTTTCTAGCAAGGGACAGTGAGGCGTGCTGCTGCTCGGCTTTTGGAAAGGACCACAGCACAGCTGCCCTGCCCACCTCTGCTGCCTAGCAAAGCAGTGCTGCACATCTCTGTCAACTTGCAGAGCTCTGAGGGTGTCACACGTGTGGAGAAGGGGACAAAGCCGTGCCGTAGCCACTGCCAGGGAGGGTTCCCTCTCGTGTGCCAGGAACTGCCCCTTGGACAGCACACTGCCCAAAGAACGGGGCACAAAGTCGTGCCTCTTCCTGCCTTCATGGTTTCATCAGCACTTTGGACTCTCTTCTTGCAGGTGCCGATTTTTTTCTGCTGCCTGGATTGCCCGCATGAGCTCTGCTGCCTGGGCTTTGAGGGGCGCGATGCAGCCCCAGCACCACCTCGGCGGAGGCGAGGAGGGAGGCACCGCGCCCTTCTGCTCCGGCCGGCACATTTCACTCGGGCACCGTGACGCCGGAGCGGCCCCGCACCGCCCTCAGACCCAGCCCAGCCCTGGCGGGAGGCCTTGCTGGCTCACTCCTCGGCTCCGTCAGCAAAAGCCCACCAGCCGGCACAGCTGCCCCCGTGGGGAGCTGGCATGTCACCTGCAGATTCCATGGGGCGTGCTGGGCGTGGAGGTGTATATCATCTGAGAGGGACACGAGGGACACGCTGGACAGCATGTTCCAGACTATAAAACCCTCCAGGTTTTCTTTGCCGCTACTCATTCTTGGCAGAGAGACGCTGCACCACCTTGCTGCATACAAGAAGGGAGCACCCCTTGCTGCCCTTTGGTCGGTGCAAGTCCTTGTATGCAGCACACAGCACAATACCCTTTCTTAGTATTCTTGATCAAACATGACTGGCTTGCAGTTTCCATTAGCTGAGTTAACTCCAGGTTAGCTACAGCAAAAACTCCGCTCTTACTTCTCCGACCCATCAGCGCTCTCTGGACCGACGCAAACACCCCCCTTTCTGTCAATCAGAACTGGAGTGGTGATGCTTTGCTTTCAGCCACAACACGTGCCTGTGCCTAGGGACTGATGGGAAGGAGGAGTTAAAAAAGCCAGCTTACATGGTGCCCCAAATCCCACCCACCCTCCAGGACCGGAAAAAAACTGGACACACCCCCATATTTATTCTAGCCATTCTGTAGCCAGCACAGTCATTTCAGTGTCGATCCTGGTTGATTCTGCAGCTTTATAACAGTTGAAACACCCAGCTCATCAAGGCGGCTGATCTAGAAGGCAGGGGATCTGAACTGGCCCCAACTACCTATGATGTGACAGTGTCCATAACTCGGGTTAATCACAGGTTGTCCTGTGACATAAGGATGTAGCGCTCTTTCACCTTTCTCCTTTGAAGCTTTGGGGTTTGTGCACGGGAGCCTTATGTACCTTTCTTTTCAGAGTTGCTCATCGTTTCAGCATTGTTTCTGATGAGGAAAACATCCTTTCTGTGTAGATGTTAATTTATGTACATTTAATAAACAGCATGGTATCCTATACTACCAAGGATCTTTTTTTCAGACTAATGAAAAGTTCAAGACAAAAGCATGCTTTGTGTCTGCAAAGAAACGTGTCTGTAACTGTATTAAAAAGCTGCGGTTGTTTCACTCGCGGATGTTTGTAGCTATAGCAGAAACAGAGCTGCTGGCTGCCTTACTGCGAGATCCACAGGACACCAGTCTTTTCCTGAAGGCTTTCTACCAGCGTAATACTGTTTGAGTTGCCACTCCATTAAAACAGGACTTGTTCACTAATTGGTTCCTACATGAAAACCCGAGGATAGAAACTTGACCCTGGTTGGCAATGTCAAAAGCAGCATGAGGCGAGGCTGCCCAAAGCCTGGCTGCTGCGCTTGGAGGAAATGTGCCTTGAGTCCCGATGGGCAGACAGGGCACGCCTCTGCAAGTCTGCTTCGCAACACAGCACGACGCAACAGACCTGTGTACAAAGAGCATTAACATCATCACAGGTACAGCCAGTCACAAGGTGGGCAATGCCCGAGTGAAGGCTGCCAGCTGTCCTGCTGGCCGGCTCTGTCCTTCACGGCTGCAGACTCCCTTTCCCAGGCACTCACTGAGCCAGGGGCTGGCTTCGCACTCGGAAAGCACGTAGCCCATGCAGCAGCTCACTCCACTGCTCACCGTGGTTCCCCATGGCTGCTTATCTACCCAACAGATCTCTTAGTCCCTCCTGTTTGTGTATGGAGAAGGACTCGTAGGAGATGGGATAACAGTGATCACCAAACAGGGGAGTTGAAACTTTTGAGTGTAATGAGATACAGCTCAGAGGAGTTGCTACCTTGCTTTTCAGGAGAGCAAACTTGAAGCTACTCAGAGAGCTAGTCTGCAGTGTCCCCTACGAAGCTGCTTTGGAGGGCTTAGGGCTCATAGAGCAGCTTAGTTTTTCAGAACCACCTTCTGCAAGCACGGGAGCAGGCAATCTGGTGGAGTCTGAAGTCAAACAAGAGGGGCAGAAGACCAGCTTGGCTGAACAGGGACCTCCTTTTTCAACTCAGGTGGAAAAAGGAATGTTATGATCCCTGGGACCAAGGTCCGGCTTGGCAGGAAGATCACAGAGCTGTAGTTCATACGTGTAAGGAGAGAACAGAAAAGGGCAAAGCTCAGCTAGAGTTGAAATTGGCCAGTGTTGTGTCGGGCTATAAAAAGGGCTTTTTACAGTACGTTCATAGCAATCGCTCATTGAGCACGGCCAGGGACTCTCTGAGGAGGAGGAGGATGCGGCTGGGCTTGCCGGTGCATCGGCCACAGAGCCGCCAGCACCAGGGGCAGAAGCAGAAAGCGCAGAGGTCTGTGAGGTGCACAGAGAGCGGGGGCTGCGCAAACCCCTCCGAGCGTATCGCGGGATACGTTGTATCGCGGGATACGTTGTATGACGTTGGCGGTTTTGGTGGGTAACTATGTACGTACTGTAGGGACACATGCTTTCTTACGGGATGAAAAGATGTAATGTGAAAGGTGGTTTCTGTGACAAAGTGAGATTCTTCCTATTAAACTGTGTTGGTTTCTGTGTTCAGGGTGTCCTAGTGACCGGAGGAAGTTTGTGTTGTGCCTTCCAACACCCCGGAGCACAGCCATTCAGGCTTCTGTGGGCAAAGCTGCGGAAGATATAGGCAGGCCTTCTGATGCACAGGAAGGCGGCAGAGGGTTACAAGGCATTGCTTTGCTGTCGCAAGTGCCTTCAGGAGCTTGTAACAGACAGCACAAACGTTCTGGGCGCAGGCTCAGACACCGGTGATGCTCCAGGTGCTGCCTGAGTTGACTCCTTCAAGGGAAAACAAGCCTTCCTTGCTGCCTGTCCGTCTTTCCTTCTCTCTCTCTCTCTCTCTCTCTCCCCCCCCCCTCTCTCTCTCTCCCCCCCCCCCTTCTGAAATAAGGGTTGATCTACCAACAGAGGTAACACCCTCCTTAAGCAAGGCTGAGATTAGAGGTCACTCTGGTATTCAAGGGAAAGCAGGAGTAACAGGTGGAGCTGTGTATTTCCTGTAGGATAACTAACTTTAGAACGCCTCTTCACTTCAGATGTCTTGTGGTATTTAGAAATATCTTTTTTTTTTTTTTTTTAAGGTACAAATGTTTATTAGCAATTAAAAACATTGCAGGGGGGCTGCAGGGGTGGCTTCTGTGGGAAGCTGCTAGAAGCTTCCCCTATGTCCAGTAGAGCCCATGCCAGCCGGCTCCAAGACGGACCCACCGCTGGCCAAGGCCGAGCCAGTCAGCAACAGTAGTAGCACGTCTGGGATAACGTATTTCAGAAGGGGGGTAAGAACTGGCAGGCAGCAACTGCAGCGGGAGAGAGGAGCGAGAATACATGAGAGAAACATCTCTGCAGACACCCGGGTCAGTGCAGAAGGAGGGGCAGGAGGGGCTCCAGGGGCCGGAGCAGAGACCCCTCTGCAGCCCCTGCTGAAGACCATGGCGAGGCCGGCTGTGCCCCTGCAGCCCATGGAGCTCCGTGGGGGAGCAGATGTCCACCTGCAGGCTGGGGAGGGCCCCACGCTGGAGCAGGGGGCTGCACGAAGGAGGCTGTGACCCCACTGGAAGCCAGAACTGGAGCAGGCTCCTGGCAGGACCTGTGGCCCCGTGGAGAGAGGAGCCCACGCTGGCACAGGTTTGCTGGCAGGACTCGTGGCCGCGTGGGGGACCCACCGTGGAGCAGCCTGTTCCTGAAGGACGGCACCCCGTGGCAGGCACCCAGGCTGGAGCAGTTGGTGAAGAACTGCAGCCTCTGGGAAGGACTCACATTGGAGAAGTCCGTGGAGGACTGTCTCGCGTGGGAGGGACCCCAGGCTGGAGCAGGGGAAGAGTGTGAGGAGTCCTCCCCCTGAGGAGGAAGGAGCAGCAGAGACAACATGTGATGAACGGACCGCAACCTCCATTCCCCGACCTCCTGTGGCACTCGAGGGGAGGAGGCAGAGAAAATGGGGAGCAAAGTTGAGCCTGGGAAGAAAGGAGGGGTGGGCGGAAGGTGTTTTAAGATTTGGGTTTAGTTCTCATTACCTTACTCTGACTCGATTGGCAATAAATGAAACAAATTTCCCCAAGTCCAGTCTCTTTTGACTCTGACGGCAATTGCTGAATGATCGCTCCTTGTCCTTGTCGCGACCCACAAGCTTCTTGTTGTACTTTCTCTCCTCTCTCCAGCCGAGGAGGGGAGTGAAAGAGCAGCTTTGGTGGGCACCTGGAATCCAGCCAAAGTCAACCCATCACAGAAGTACTTTGCATTACGTTTCTTGAAGCTTGCCGAATGGAGATGCTTAGAACAAGGGGAAAAAACGCATCCTTTAGCCCCAATATTTGCTCTCTAACTGCACAGGCTACAAAGAATGTGTGGAGAATGTGCCCACTAATTCTCAGCTATGGGGATACAGAATCCAAACCTCCTTGGTAGAAGAGGGAACTAGAACTCGGGTGGGATTCGGCTCGCTCTAACTTCTGTGGCTCTGTTCGGGCTAGGGATCCGCACAGCCGTTGTAGTGAGTGGATATGAAGGGCCTGATGCAGTTGCCTCCCCCTGCGCATCATGTGGGTGTGATCTGAGATTCTATAGGTATGTCCTCTGGCCTCCAGCTGTCCCCTCCGAAGGGCAAGGCTGTCCGTAGGTCCTGTGTCGTGTCTGCTAGGCTCTAGGTGCTAGCTTCATTACGGCCTCTGAGATGGCATTAAGTTGCCCGTGTGTAGGAAATCGACCTGAGGCCCTTAAGTTAGACTTAACTGAGCCAGTTAAGTCTAAAGGGGCCCTAACTAAAGACGTCTACTTTAGGACAGCATGAATAGCTTTTTACTCTGCTAACTCTAATGGTATCTTGGCAATTTTGTAACCGCAACATCTGCAATAGGCCTATGTAAAGTCAGAGGAGCTGAGTGCCACCCTGGGTGTCTCGTGTTTGAGTGGGTGGTCTCAGCATCTCTGGCTAGCTCTCGAAGACAAGCTTCTACTGCTCTATGGCATGTCATGAGAGACAGACATGCAGAGCCTCATGGAGTGGCCTATGGCTGTCCATGCTCAGCTGTGACTCAAGTGCTTTTGGAAATTCCAGGGAGAAATTTAAGTTCTTGGAAAGAGGATTCCCAAAAACTGGGGTGCTGTCAACTTTCACGTGAAGAAAAACATAATTTCTGAAGCAGTCGCTTCCTCAGATGCCAAAACCAATTTGATATCATGCTTCAGGTGACCCTGCTCTCTTGCGAAGCCGGAACTTATGTACACAAGCTTTACTGTCACGGGTGCCGAATGGTAAGAAAGCATCACCGTTCAGGCGGGCTGAACAGGCTCTTCGGGAGGGACAGGCAGGGCAGGCGAGGGGGAGGAGCTGCACCGTGTGTAAGGTGGGCATCTGCTTTGGAGGACGGAGGGGCCCGTGAGAGCTGGTCCGTTCTAAAGAGCCACCTTTTAAAAGCCCAGGAGCAGGCCATGCCTTTGTGTTGAAAGTCAAGCAAGTGGGGTAGGACACCCACTTGCCTGAAGAGGGAACTCCTTTTGGAACTCAGGCGGAAAAAGAAATTGTATGAACGATCCCTAGAAGCAAGGCCAGCCTTGGCAGGAAGACTACGGAGCTGTGCTTCACATATGTAGGGAGAAATGATGGAAGGCCAAAGCTCAGCTAGAGTTGAAACTGGCGAGTGTCCTGTCAGACAACAAAAAAAGCCTTCTGAAGTATGCTAAGAGAAAGAGGAGGTCTAAGGAAAGTATTGCACTCCATTCCTTCCTTCCTTCCTTCCTTCCTTCCTTCCTTCCTTCCTTCCTTCCTTCCTTCCTTCCTTCCTTCCTTCCTTCCTTCCTTCCTTCCTTCCTTCCTTCCTTCCTTCCTTCCTTCCTTCCTTCCTTCCTTCCTTCCTCCCTTCCGCCCCTCTCTTCCTTCCGCCCCTCTCTTCCTTCCCTTCCGCCAAACATTAAACAAGAGCTTGTGTTTTGGTTCTTAGCTTCTCCTTAGTCTGCTTTATAGACTTGGAGCCAAAGAGACAACAGGCCTGGCTCCAGCAGGTGCAAGGGTGGCTTTCTTCTCTCTGCCAACCGTCCAAGGCATGGCAGGAAGGGCGGGAAGTGGGCAGGGCGTGCCTGCAAGCCCCTGGGCTGCACCAGGCTGCTCTGCTCTGCTTCATGCCACTTCCCCCCTCGCCGCCCGGGAGAGGCTGGGCTTCTGCAGACAGCCGCTCACTCGAGAAGGCAGCTAGGCAGCTGCTGCTTCTATTGCACTTGGCAAAGCCAAACTCCTCTCCAGTGTTCCGGGAGAGTGCCAAGGCCACCTTCCAGCGGGACATGCTGTAAAGAAGAAGAAGAATCACACAGAATCACAGAATCACTAGGTTGGAAAGGACCTTTAAGATCATCAAGTCCAACCATTAATCCAGAACCACCATGTCCCCTAAACCATGTCCTGAAGTGCCACATCCAAACGTTTTTTGAACACTTCCAGGGATGGCGACTCCACCACCTCCCTGGGTAGCCTGTTCCAATGCCTGACCACCCTCTCAGTGAAGAAATTTTTCCTAATATCCAATCTAAACCTCCCCTGGCGCAACTTGAGGCCATTTCCTCTTGTCCTATCACTAGTTACTTGGGAGAAGAGACCAACACCCTCATCGCCACAACCCCCTTTCAGGTAGTTGTAGAGAGCGATAAGGTCTCCCCTCAGCCTCCTCTTCTCCAGACTAAACAACCCCAGTTCCCTCAGCCGCTCCTCATAAGACATGTGCTCCAGACCCCTCACCAGCTTCGTTGCCCTTCTCTGGACACGCTCCAGCACCTCAACATCCTTCTTGTAGTGAGGGGCCCAAAACTGAACACAGTATTCAAGGTGCGGCCTCACCAGTGCCGAGTACAGGGGCACAATCACTTCCCTACTCCTGCTGGCCACACTATTCCTGATACAGGCCAGGACGCTGTTGGCCTTCTTGGCCACCTGGGCACACTGCCGGCTCATATTCAGCCGGCTGTCAACCAGCACCCCCAGGTCCCTTTCCGCCGGGCTGCTCTCCAGCCACTCCTCCCCAAGCCTGTAGCATTGCATGGGGTTGTTGTGGCCAAAGTGCAGGACCCTGCACTTGGCCTTATTAAACCTCATACAGTTGGCCTCTGCCCATCGATCCAGCCTGTCCAGATCCCTCTGCAGAGCCCTCCTACCCTCCAGCAGATCAACACTCCCACTCAGCTTGGTGTCATCTGCAAACTTACTGAGGGAGCACTCAATTCCCTCATCCAGATCATCTATAAAGATATTGAACAAGACTGGTCCCAGAACCGAGCCCTGGGGAACACCACTCGTGACCGGCCGCCAGCCGGATTTAACGCCATTCACCACAACTCTCTGGGCTCGGCCATCCAGCCAGTTCCTCACCCAGCGAAGAGTAAACCCGTCTAAGCCTCGAGCCGCCAGTTTCTCCAGGAGAATGCTGTGGGAGACGCTGTCAAAGGCTTTACTAAAGTCCAGGTAGACAACGTCCACAGCCTTTCCCTCATCCACTAGGCGGGTCACCTGGTCATAGAAGGAGATCAGGTTGGTCAAGCAGGACCTGCCTTTCATGAACCCATGCTGGCTGGGCCTGATCCTTTGGCTGTTCTGCAGATGCCCTGTGAGCACTCTCAAAACCAACCGCTCCATAATCTTCCCTGGAACAGAGGTCAGGCTGACAGGCCTGTAGTTCCCAGGATCCTCCTTCCGGCCTTTCTTGTAGACGGGTGTCACATTGGCAAGCCTCCAGTCTTCTGGGACCTCCCCTGTTAACCAGGACTGCTGATAAACGATGGAGAGTGGCTTGGCAAGCTCCTCCGCCAGCTCTCTCAGTACTCTCGGGTGGATCCCATCAGGCCCCATAGACTTGTGGGTGTCCAGGTGGCTTAGCATGTCCTTGACTGCTTCCTCCTGGATTATGAGGAGTACATTGTGCTCTCCATCCCCGTCTTCCAGCTCAGGGGGCTGAATATCCTGTGGATACCTGGAGTGGCTATTAAAGACTGAGGCGAAGAAGGCATTAAGTACCTCAGCCTTGTCCTCGTCCTTGGAGACAATGTTCCCCGCCATATCCAGTAGGGGATGGAGATTCTCCTTGCCTCTCTTTTTGTTGTTAATATATTTGTAAAAACATTTTTTATTATCCTTTACGACTGTGGCCAGACTGAGCTCTAGAAGAAGGTTGCCTTTAACAAGTTGGAGTTAAGGAAGCTCTGCCCCTGGGCTCCGTGGCCAGGTGCATCCTCTTCCTCCCAGTCCCAGCACAAGAGAGCGCCTTTCCGCTGGGACCGCTGCTTTGGCTGGAGGCAACGTGCCCGTCTCAAGCGCACGTCAGTGGCACGGGGGGACCTGCGGGAAGAGGGTGGGACGGACTGCGGGCGGCACCGGTACGCGCACGAAGCATCCCGGCACACATGCGCACGTACTCGTGAGCAAGAGCAGCTCAGCAAAGCTTCTGGAAAGCGGCGTGGCAGAAAAGGCCCGTGGGTCCTGCTGGACACCAAGCTGAGCAGCAGCCAGCACCGTGCCCTTGGCCAAAGGCGGCGGGCGGCGGTGCCCTGGGCTGCGCTGGGCAAAGCCTTGCCAGCAGCTGGAGGGAGGGGAGCCTTGCCCTCTGCTCAGCGCTGCTGAGGCCATGCCCGCAGTGCTGTGCCCAGGCCCGGGCTCCCCAGGCCGAGAGAGACAGGAGCCCCTCCCCCAGCCCCACCCCCCAGCCCCCCCCCCGGGCTTGGAATGGCAGCTGTGATGTCGCGGCGCTGGCCCGGCAACGGCCACAGTGCCTGCAGGCACGGCTCTGCCAGCACCCGGCAGCTCCAGGGAGAGACCAGCTCTCACCCAGAGGCACTGCCCGGCACCGGGACCCCCTCGACAGCCTCGCTCCAGCCGGCTGGGAGCTCTCCGGAGCCCCAGCAGCGTGTCCGGCGCGAGGACTCCCCTGGCCCCGGCACGATGGGCCAGCTGAACTGCTGCTACGGCTCCAGGTGGGCTCCCCCCGCGGCTCGGGGACACGCCGGCGCAGCCGGGCCCCGCAGCAGCCGCCTTTCTCACGCCCTTTGCCGCCTGCTCTGCAGGGTCTACCCTGGCCCCGAGCAGCAGTGCGCGCCCGGCCCGGCATCAGCCGAGCCGCTGCTCCACCAGCGCGTGCGGGTGACGCAGGGCCGCGGGACGGGGAAGAGGCACCTCCTCCTCTTCAGCGATGCCTTGATCATCGCCAAGGCCAAGTAAGAGGCGCAGACCCCGGCTGCCTTTCCTCCTAAGGCCTGGCCCCGGCACCGGGGCAGGGACGCCCAAGGAGCAGCCCCAGGCCCCGGCACCCTGCTGCTGGCTGCACCCGTGGCCGTGCGCGGGGCAGGCGGAGGCCAGAGGGCAGCCGCCGGGCTCGGCCACCTCCAGGTCACTCCCTGCCGCTCCTCTCTGCAGACGTGGCAGCGCCCCGCGCCCGCAGCTCTGCCTGGCCCTGCGCCGGCTGTGGGTGCTGAGCGGCGGCAAGGGGGCGGCCGGGGATGCCGCCCAGGAGGAGGAAGACAAGGCCACCACGTCCCTCGTCCTCGCCTGGCCCTATGGCTTCTGCGTCGTCACCTTCTGGTGGGTCTCGGTGCCACGTCCCCCGGCAGGGCCGGGCAGCGCTTCTGTCCGGCCCCACGCCGCTTCCTCCTGCCTCTGCAGCCGTCCCCACGGGGCAGGGCTGTGCCGGCGCCCGCCTCTGCCCGCGGGCTGGGCAGCAGCGGGCGCTCAGGCTCTTTCTCCTCTCTTTCCTGCAGCTCCCGCTCGCTGAAGGAGCTCTGGCTCAGCGCGCTCCGTGGGTAAGCCCTGCCTGGCAGAGCAGCTTGGGGGGCCCGTGCTCACAGCACGGGGGGATGCTCTAGCCGTAGCCGTACGATGCGGAAACGCCGCTCCTGAGCTGGGGAGAGCTGCCCCCACGGCTGCGGGCGGCTCTGGAGCGGGCAGAGCTGGCGGAGCTGCTTCACCCAGCCCCGTCCTCCCTCCTTGCCACTGCTCTCCGCTCGACGGCCGGGCGGTGCCCAGCTGCTTCGGGGCAGCTTGGAAGGGCTCCTGGGACTGGCAGGCGAGCGAAGAGGCAGCTTGGGTCTCACACAGCTCTTTCTCTGCCCCTGCCCCGTGCACAGGCCAGCAGAAGGAGTGCAGGGAGCCCGCGTCACCCAGCTGCCCTCCATCAAGCTCCTGCTGAAGGAGCTGCGCGGCCGCAATGCCGTGAGTGTCCCTCCCGGCCCCGCTCTGCCCCAGGGGCTGCTCCAACCCCGCACCAGCCCCATGGCTTCTCACCTGCTGCTCTTCTCCCCTTGCCCAGGCCAAAACACTCAACGCCAGCAGCCTGGAGAGGCTGGTCGAGGGCCTGGCAGAGGTGAGGAGCCCCCGGGCCGCCATCTCGGCCGTCCCCACATCTCACTCATGGCCCGCGGCCGATGCAGCTGGCCAGGGGCCCTTCGTGCTGCGGGGCTGCTCGCTGAGCGCAGCGCATTTCTTGCAGGCTGGTGCCCAGCAGAAGCCACCTCCCGTCCCCTCCGGCAGCCAAGGTGGACGTGGCCACTCGGACGGTGAGTTTGGAGGAGACGGGGGCAGGACGGCCCCTCTCTCCTGCGCTGGCAGGCGGCACCTGCGCTGCTCGGGGGCTGCTGCTGCCCTTCCCGCAGGGCACGGCCGCAGAGAGCTGAGCCCCCGGGGCGCCTCGTTCCCCAGCCACGCCTCTCCCTCGCTGTTGGCGGGGACGCCCAGCACGCAGAGGCTCGGGCAGCATTCACCTGGCGCTTGCCCTCCATGGCTCTCTGCTCTGTTTTCCCTGGTGGCAGGCGGGACCCGCAGCAGGACGAGGGGGCTGCCCTGGCCCTTTGCGCGGCGAGGGACCTTGGCCGCTGCGGAGGCGCCCGGGCAGTCGGGCTGTGCCGGCAGGGTGGGTCTCTTCGGCCGGCCCCTGGCAGCTCTCTGCAGCCAGGACGGCACGCTGCCCCAGCCCCTCCAGGTAAGCCAGCAGAGGGACCCCGGCTGGGGCTCGGGGACCAAGCCGGCTCCGCCCCACCTCCCCCACCTCCAGCCACCCCTGCGTCCTGCCCTAGTGAAAGCAGAGCCGCCCACGCTCGCTCCTGGCCCGGAGGAAGGCTCACCGGCCCCGGGGCCTGTCCCCAGCCAAGCAACTGTCCTCCTCTGTCCCCCGCAGCTCTTTGAGGAGGAGGAGGATGTGGCTGGGCTTGCCGGCACGTCGGCCAAGGAGTTGCCAGCACCAGAGGTGGAAGCAGAAGCAGCACCGGTATGTCAGGGCCACAAAGAGGGTGACAGCACTGTCAGAAGTTGAGAGTGCTGCCGCAGGGACAAGCAAGGTCACCCACTAGCCGGCAGCTCTGCAAAGGTGCAGAGGAAGGGTGGTGCAGGATGGCCATGGCGGTTTGTGCGGTGATGCCACCAGAACTGGCTCAGCTGGGCTGAGCAAACCCATCCAAGGGCTGTGCCTTTCCGAGCTAAGGTAGCAATTGGGCAGGAAGGTCCTTGCCACCCGTTAACTTGCACATTTCCATTGCAGGTGCCTCCAGTCCCTCCAGAAAGTGAACACCTGGAGAGCTCCTCTGGGGAGTCAAGGTAAAATGAGCTAGGTGTGCTTAAGAGCAGAATTGGTTCACGTTTATCATGGCTTGACCTGTCTAACAATACATTGAATGGAAAGTTTGCCAGGCTCGAGAAGATCAACCTGTGAAGAGGGGAGCAACGGGCTACTGGACAGCGAGAGGAGCAAGTTGGGAGCAGAGCTCTGCGGGATGGGCAACTGAGGACATCCAGGCAGGCAAGAAGAACGAGGAGCCCAGGTGTGTAGCAGGCTCTGCTGCCCATCTTTCAAAGCTCCGAACACTGCTCCGACTATGGGCAATATTTCTGAGGTGCGCAGAGATGGCACCGGGCAGGAAGCCCGCAGCTGCCCGTGGGAGAGCGTGTCTGTCAGGAGGAACATATCACTCCAGCGTTGGCAGCTCTCCTTCGGCACTTGTGGCAGCTCTGTTTGTGCAAGGCTGAGCAACACCCCAGCAGAGTCACAAGGCTCATAGCAATTTTTTGAGCTCTTTGACCCGCTGCCTACAGAAAGAGGCAAAGTCTCCCTTTTCTGTTCGTGTCAGCTGGCAAGCCCAGCACTGGCTGCTGGTGTCTGAATCCCAAAGACGCAGCAAGGAGCTGTGTCACGTAGCTGTAGACCCTGAGGTACTGGCACTTCGTAAAAAGCTCACGTTGCACCTGAGACAATTGAGGGAAGAAGAAAACAACCAAACAATACCAAAGCAGCGTGTTTTGCCTTCAAGCCTGGCTTTCTAGCAAGGGACAGTGAGGCGTGCTGCTGCTCGGCTTTTGGAAAGGACCACAGCACAGCTGCCCTGCCCAGCCCTGCTGCCTAGCAAAGCAGTGCTGCACATCTCTGTCAACTTGCAGAGCTCTGAGGGTGTCACACGTGTGGAGAAGGGGACAAAGCCGTGCCGTAGCCACTGCCAGGGAGGGTTCCCTCTCGTGTGCCAGGAACTGCCCCTTGGACAGCACACTGCCCAAAGAACAGGGCACAAAGTCGTGCCTCTTCCTGCCTTCATGGTTTCATCAGCACTTTGGACTCTCTTCTTGCAGGTGCCGATTTTTTTCTGCTGCCTGGATTGCCCGCATGAGCTCTGCTGCCTGGGCTTTGAGGGGCGCGATGCAGCCCCAGCACCACCTCGGCGGAGGCGAGGAGGGAGGCACCGCGCCCTTCTGCTCCGGCCGGCACATTTCACTCGGGCACCGCGACGCCGGAGCGGCCCCGCACCGCCCTCAGACCCAGCCCAGCCCTGGCGGGAGGCCTTGCTGGCTCACTCCTCGGCTCCGTCAGGAAAAGCCCACCAGCCGGCACAGCTGCCCCCGTGGGGAGCTGGCATGTCACCTGCAGATTCCATGGGGCGTGCTGGGCGTGGAGGTGTATATCATCTGAGAGGGACACGAGGGACACGCTGGACAGCATGTTCCAGACTATAAAACCCTCCAGGTTTTCTTTGCCGCTACTCATTCTTGGCAGAGAGACGCTGCACCACCTTGCTGCATACAAGAAGGGAGCACCCATTGCTGCCCTTTGGTCGGTGCAAGTCCTTGTATGCAGCACACAGCACAATACCCTTTCTTAGTATTCTTGATCAAACATGACTGGCTTGCAGTTTCCATTAGCTGAGTTAACTCCAGGTTAGCTACAGCAAAAACTCCGCTCTTACTTCTCCGACCCATCAGCGCTCTCTGGACCGACGCAAACACCCCCCTTTCTGTCAATCAGAACTGGAGTGGTGATGCTTTGCTTTCAGCCACAACACGTGCCTGTGCCTAGGGACTGATGGGAAGGAGGAGTTAAAAAAGCCAGCTTACATGGTGCCCCAAATCCCAGCCACCCTCCAGGACCGGAAAAAAACTGGACACACCCCCATATTTATTCTAGCCATTCTGTAGCCAGCACAGTCATTTCAGTGTCGATTCTGGTTGATTCTGCAGCTTTATAACAGTTGAAACACCCAGCTCATCAAGGCGGCTGATCTAGAAGGCAGGGGATCTGAACTGGCCCCAACTACCTATGATGTGACAGTGTCCATAACTCGGGTTAATCACAGGTTGTCCTGTGACATAAGGATGTAGCGCTCTTTCACCTTTCTCCTTTGAAGCTTTGGGGTTTGTGCACGGGAGCCTTATGTACCTTTCTTTTCAGAGTTGCTCATCGTTTCAGCATTGTTTCTGATGAGGAAAACATCCTTTCTGTGTAGATGTTAATTTATGTACATTTAATAAACAGCATGGTATCCTATACTACCAAGGATCTTTTTTTCAGACTAATGAAAAGTTCAAGACAAAAGCATGCTTTGTGTCTGCAAAGAAAAGTGTAAACCTCTGTAACTGTATTAAAAAGCTGCGGTTGTTTCACTCTTGGATGTTTGTAGCTATAGCAGAAACAGAGCTGCTGGCTGCCTTACTGCGAGATCCACAGGACACCAGTCTTCTCCTGAAGGCTTTCTACCAGCGTAATACTGTTTGAGTTGCCACTCCATTAAAACAGGACTTGTTCACTAATTGGTTCCTACATGAAAACCCGAGGACAGAAACTCGATCCTGGTTGGCAATGTCAAAAGCAGCATGAGGCGAGGCTGCCCAAAGCCTGGCTGCTGCGCTTGGAGGAAATGTGCCTTGAGTCCCGATGGGCAGACAGGGCACGCCTCTGCAAGTCTGCTTCGCAACACAGCACGACGCAACAGACCTGTGTACAAAGAGCATTAACATCATCACAGGTACAGCCAGTCACAAGGTGGGCAATGCCCGAGTGAAGGCTGCCAGCTGTCCTGCTGGCCGGCTCTGTCCTTCACGGCTGCAGACTCCCTTTCCCAGGCACTCACTGAGCCAGGGGCTGGCTTCACACTCGCAAAGCACGTAGCCCATGCAGCAGCTCACTCCACTGCTCACCGTGGTTCCCCATGGCTGCTTATCTACCCAACAGATCTCTTAGTCCCTCCTGTTTGTGTATGGAGAAGGACTCGTAGGAGATGGGATAACAGTGATCACCAAACAGGGGAGTTGAAACTTTTGAGTGTAATGAGATACAGCTCAGAGGAGTTGCTACCTTGCTTTTCAGGAGAGCAAACTTGAAGCTACTCAGAGAGCTAGTCCGCAGTGTCCCCTACGAAGCTGCTTTGGAGGGCTCAGGGCTCAGAGAGCAGCTTAGTTTTTCAGAACCACCTTCTGCAAGCACGGGAGCAGGCAATCTGGTGGAGTCTGAAGTCAAACAAGAGGGGCAGAAGACCAGCTTGGCTGAACAGGGACCTCCTTTTTCAACTCAGGTGGAAAAAGGAATGTTATGATCCCTGGGACCAAGGTCCGGCTTGGCAGGAAGATCACAGAGCTGGAGTTCATACGTGTAAGGAGAGAACAGAAAAGGGCAAAGCTCAGCTAGAGTTGAAATTGGCCAGTGTTGTGTCGGGCTATAAAAAGGGCTTTTTACAGTACGTTCATAGCAATCGCTCATTGAGCACGGCCAGGGACTCTCTGAGGAGGAGGAGGATGCGGCTGGGCTTGCCGGTGCATCGGCCACAGAGCCGCCAGCACCAGGGGCAGAAGCAGAAAGCGCAGAGGTCTGTGAGGTGCACAGAGAGCGGGGGCTGCGCAAACCCCTCCGAGCGTATCGCGGGATACGTTGTATCGCGGGATACGTTGTATGACGTTGGCGGTTTTGGTGGGTAACTATGTACGTACTGTAGGGACACATGCTTTCTTACGGGATGAAAAGATGTAATGTGAAAGGTGGTTTCTGTGACAAAGTGAGATTCTTCCTATTAAACTGTGTTGGTTTCTGTGTTCAAGGTGTCAGAGTGACCGGAGGAAGTTTGTGTTGTGCCTTCCAACACCCCGGAGCACAGCCATTCAGGCTTCTGTGGGCAAAGCTGCGGAAGATATAGGCAGGCCTTCTGATGCACAGGAAGGCGGCAGAGGGTTACAAGGCATTGCTTTGCTGTCGCAAGTGCCTTCAGGAGCTTGTAACAGACAGCACAAACGTTCTGGGCGCAGGCTCAGACACCGGTGATGCTCCAGGTGCTGCCTGAGTTGACTCCTTCAAGGGAAAACAAGCCTTCCTTGCTGCCTGTCTGTCTTTCCTTCTCTCTCTCTCTCTCTCTCTCTCTCTCTCCCCCCCCCCCCCCCCTCTTCTGAAATAAGGGTTGATCTACCAACAGAGGTAACACCCTCCTTAAGCAAGGCTGAGATTAGAGGTCACTCTGGTATTCAAGGGAAAGCAGGAGTAACAGGTGGAGCTGTGTATTTCCTGTAGGATAACTAACTTTAGAACGCCTCTTCACTTCAGATGTCTTGTGGTATTTAGAAATACCTTTTTTTTTTTTTTTTTAAGGTACAAATGTTTATTAGCAATTAAAAACATTGCAGGGGGGCTGCAGGGGTGGCTTCTGTGGAAAGCTGCTAGAAGCTTCCCCTATGTCCAGTAGAGCCGATGCCAGCCAGCTCCAAGACAGCCCCACCGCTGGCCAAGGCCGAGCCAGTCAGCAACAGTAGTAGCACGTCTGGGATAACGTATTTCAGAAGGGGGGTAAGAACTGGCAGGCAGCAACTGCAGCGGGAGAGAGGAGCGAGAATACATGAGAGAAACATCTCTGCAGACACCCGGGTCAGTGCAGAAGGAGGGGCAGGAGGGGCTCCAGGGGCCGGAGCAGAGACCCTCTGCAGCCCCTGCTGAAGACCATGGCGAGGCCGGCTGTGCCCCTGCAGCCCATGGAGCTCCGTGGGGGAGCAGATGTCCACCTGCAGGCTGGGGAGGGCCCCACGCTGGAGCAGGGGGCTGCACGAAGGAGGCTGTGACCCCACTGGAAGCCAGAACTGGAGCAGGCTCCTGGCAGGACCTGTGGCCCCGTGGAGAGAGGAGCCCACGCTGGCACAGGTTTGCTGGCAGGAGTTGTGGCCGCGTAGGGGACCCACCGTGGAGCAGCCTGTTCCTGAAGGACGGCACCCTGTGGCAGGCACCCAGGCTGGAGCAGTTGGTGAAGAACTGCAGCCTCTGGGAAGGACTCACGTTGGAGAAGTCCGTGGAGAACTGTCTCGCGTGGGAGGGACCCCAGGCTGGAGCAGGGGAAGAGTGTGAGGAGTCCTCCCCCTGAGGAGGAAGGAGCAGCAGAGACAACATGTGATGAACGGACCGCAACCCCCATTCCCCGACCTCCTGTGGCACTCGGGGGGAGGAGGCAGAGAAAATGGGGAGCAAATTCAAGCCCGGGAAGAAAGGAGGGGTGGGCGGAAGGTGTTTTAAGATTTGGGTTTAGTTCTCATTACCTTACTCTGATTCGATTGGCAATAAATGAAACAAATTTCCCCAAGTCCAGTCTCTTTTGACTCTGACGGCAATTGCTGAATGATCGCTCCTTGTCCTTGTCGCGACCCACAAGCTTCTTGTTGTACTTTCTCTCCTCTCTCCAGCCGAGGAGGGGAGTGAAAGAGCAGCTTTGGTGGGCACCTGGAATCCAGCCAAAGTCAACACATCACAGAAGTACTTTGCATTACGTTTCTTGAAGCTTGCCGAATGGAGATGCTTAGAACAAGGGGAAAAAACGCATCCTTGAGCCCCAATATTTGCTCTCTAACTGCACAGGCTACAAAGAATGTGTGGAGAAAGTGCCCACTAATTCTCAGCTATGGGGATACAGAATCCAAACCTCCTTGGTAGAAGAGGGAACTAGAACTCGGGTGGGATTCGGCTCGCTCTAACTTCTGTGCCTATGTTCGGGCTAGGGATCCGCACAGCCGTTGTAGTGAGTGGATATGAAGGGCCTGATGCAGTTGCCTCCCCCTGCGCATCATGTGGGTGTGATCTGAGATTCTATAGGTATGTCCTCTGGCCTCCAGCTGTCCCCTCCGAAGGGCAAGGCTGTCCGTAGGTCCTGTGTCGTGTCTGCTAGGCTCTAGGTGCTAGCTTCATTACGGCCTCTGAGATGGCATTAGGTTGCCCGTGTGTAGGAAATCGACCTGAGGCCCTAGTCAATACAGCCAGTTAAGTCTAAAGGGGCCCTAACTAAAGACGTCTACTTTAGGACAGCATGAATAGCTTTTTACTCTGCTAACTCTAATGGTATCTTCGCAATTTTGTAACCGCAACATCTGCAATAGGCCTATCTAAAGTCAGAGGAGCTGAGTGCCACCCTGGGTGTCTCGTGTTTGAGTGGGTGGTCTCAGCATCTCTGGCTAGCTCTCGAAGACAAGCTTCTACTGCTCTATGGCAGGGAGAAATTTAAGTTCTTGGAAAGAGGATTCCCAAAAACTGGGGTGCTGTCAACTTTCACGTGTCAACAGGCTGAAGAAAAACATAATTTCTGAAGCAGTCGCTTCCTTAGATGCCAAAACCTATTTGATATCACGCTTCAGGTGACCCTGCTCTCTTGCGAAGCCAGAACTTATGTACACAAGCTTTACTGCCAAGGGTGCCAAAGGATGGCATCTACCTGTGCCTGTGCAGTTAGATCTGGACTCATCTGCCTTTACCCAGAGCTGGGTAAGAGTAATGACCGTGCCAATATGCTTTGTATTTCAGCATACGTCACTCATCAGAATATTTGCATGGACACAGAAGTCATGAAACTGCCTCTGTTTAGTCAGCTCAGAATGTGGGTAGAGAAAGCTGGGTCAATTTGTAGCCATCTCTGTAGACACACATAACCAGGCTCTGAGGAACTAAATCCTAGTGTACTATGTCATCGTGAATTGTCAGCTTTCTATTTCTGCATATCCAGCCATAAATTCAAACTAGCTCCTGGTTAAAATAACCCATATTCAGTCAAAAACAGTTTAAGAAAGGAATATTCTAGCTGAGTTGCTCAATATTTCTGCATTCCAACAGTTTTTCGCCTTGGGTCTCTTTCTCTCCAAGGCCGGAGTTAAATGGAAACAAGTAGACTCGCATACATAGATAAACTCTCACAGATTTATGACTTGGGACCATGTGAACAGCTCACCCGCCAATACAACCTTCAGAGACAAGATTTCCATATATATCATCAATTTTGACAGACGCACAGCAATCCATGTCCAAGTGTGAAAACAAATTGCAAAGACCCCCCAAAAAAGGCAGACTTAAAGGGAAAATCACTAGTCTCTATGAAATGCTAAGTAGTATGAAAATAGGTAAGTCACAGAACATAAAAGAAAAATAAGAAACACAATTTCTGATGAGATGACTCCTGGGCAGATATCTCCTACACTGCACACACCATCACTTCCTTTCCATCGCTGAGTGACTGCCAGCGGAAAATAATCCCTCTATACTCTCATAATCAGTGGTAAAATGAGAAGAATGGGGCCAACATCCTGTGGAAAATGGGAACAGGAAAACAGGTCACCACAAACATAATTTTCTGGTGTTATTCACATGTGCAAAATATTGACTATATAAATATATAAGCTTATATGAAATCTTTGACATGACATGCATTTTGAAAAATACCCAGTCCATTATGTTCTGAAAAGGAATTCTGCTATTCCATTTGTACAAAACCACATTTATGCAAGAAAAATTAAAGCAGCTCTCCCAACACCTACACTTAAGGCTCTATTTAGTTATTAGATCAGTAATAATTTAATAGGAAAGGGAAAGAATTAGATTATACTTAAAAGAAACACCACAGTCCCAAAATAACAGGAAAATTACAACAAGTTGTAATGAGGGAAACATGGACCATATTTACAAATCTGGAAAAAGGAGCACAGAAGAAAGAAAAAGAACAAGCCAAAAAAACCCTTTTGCATCGTAAGATGTGTAACACTGCAGTATTTGTAAAAATGCATCACTGTTGAAAAAACATAATCCTCAGTCTAAGCATATGGAGGTGTAATACTTCTCAAAAAAAATACAAACTCAAGATAAACAATATTTGAACCATTCCAAGGCAACATAAATGGTGCCTGCTAAAAGAAACTGAACCCAGTGAACCTCAGGACCCAAGAAGGTCTGAAGCTGCTGTGGTTCCCTGTTCAAGATTCAGTCAGTAATAAGGCTGAGCATATTTCCCCAACTCACACGTGCGAGTAGACATGATTGTCCAGCAGCAGATAAACATAAGCAGAAGATCAGTGCCTTTAGATGCACCAGATGATACACACAAACAGTACTCATATAAATGACACAAATGTCCTGACCTTCTCCAGGCTGACCCCGACTTGGTCCTTCCAATATCCAGCTCCAGGACCTGCCAGCCAGACTACTTGCCAGATGGTCTGACTTGAGTTTGCTGGCATGTTACACACACAAAAAATAAAATGAACACTCATGCAGTTCTCTCTATGGATAGAAGCAGGAACTTACCAAGACGTGAGGATGGACTGTGCCATGATCATGGACAGGACTCAGACAAGTGTACTGACCTGCAGCTTATTTGCATGAGAGTGCCCTCTGTAATTGCCCCTTTTCTCAATGTTTTCCTCCCTTTTCTGACATTTTATCCTTCTCCTAAGCAGCCAATAAGTTTTGCACATTCCCAGAATCCCCTCAAGCATCCCATAAGAAGTTTAAACACTCGCAATGATGCCCCTTAAATATCCTATAGTAAGTTTGCTCTTTAACATCAGATCCAGGGTACTCTCATTTCCCTTCTGAGCTATTACAAAGTTGGGCATGATTCTGCCCAAGGTCACACTTGCCTGGTGCCTTTAACAGCCCATCCAGCAGGTCTGGTCTTTTCGATGGACTTCATTATCCACTGGTCCCTTAGGGCTTCTGTATCTCTGTCTTCAGTTTTTTGCTTTTCCTGTTTCTTGTCTTGGCCTTTTAATCAGATGTTCTTACAAAACAGATGTCCTACACTGCAGCTATCCTTACAGAGTCGTGCCAAACATTCAGCCTAATCCTACCCTTTTCAATTCCCCTCTCCAGTAGATTTAGGCATTTGGGAGAGACTGGAAAGTGAGCAGAAGACAAAGGGAGGAATGTATTCTGCAACACATCTTCCTGCATACCCATGGCCCTTTGCTATTCATCAAACTTATTTTTAAATTTTCTGAATCTTTCAAGAACAAGGATCACTTCAAAAAGATGTATTGGAGAGACATTAGTTGTCGTCTTCTTTTTACCAATAAACAACAGTGTTGATTATTTGCTGTTCGTGAGTCAGTTGATTTAAATATTGAATTCTGGTGCTTACCTTTTACAAAATTACTATGAAGGCTCAAAGTTCACTCAAATGCCATAGAAATTTTAGGATCTGAAAGAGAGCACTGGCTCTGTATAATATTAACTGTATCGTTTGTGTTGCTGCCTCTCTTAAAAAAATAAACACATAAAAATATTGCAAGACAGGAATTTGTAAAAACCTTTTCCACAAACATTATAAATTGTGTATCAGCTTTTGCTTCTTAGCCAGCCTATTTTCTGCCAAACCCTTTATAGACAGTTGAAAAGGATTTTATTCTGAAAACACAGTTATAAACAAACTACCTGCAAAACCTGCTAAAATCTATTTTCTTACTTATTTAAAAGAAAAATTAAAAAAATACTATATTGAATCTTTTCTATTAATTGTTTAAAGACCTCAGTTTTACATCAAGCATAAACATTCATTAGCCAAGCTGTCTAAAAGTGATAAAACTTTAAAGATCAGAAAAGCTTGTTTGCCATAGTATGGTCCCTTTTATGAGCGTCTAGGTGCTGCAACAGATTAAATGGCTAAGACTGACAACTGTAATTTTTCCTTAAGTAGCTTGCCTAAAAATAAATAAAATGCAACAGAGACGCACAGAGACTTCAATCTCAGGCATATTAGCATGTAAAAACTGCTGTTAAAAATAGCTGATCTTATGCAGGTTTCTAATGCAGAACTTAAAAAGCACAATAAAACTGTGATTCAGATTGCTTTGCTTGACATCCACAATTCCAAAAAGCATTCAGTGTTTTCTGACATGTTGTCCTGGTTTCAGCCAGGGTAGAGTTAATTTTCTTCATAGAAGCTAGCGTGAGGCTATGTTTTGGATTTGGGATGAGAAAATGTTGATAAGGTGCTGATGTTTTGAGTTGTTGCTAAGTAGTCAAGGACAGTCCAGCTTCTCATGCTGGCCTGCAGCGAGCAGGCTGGGGGTGCACGGGAAGCTGGGAGGGGACACAGCCAGGACAGCTGACCCAGGCTGGCCAAAGAGATATTCCATACCATATAACGTCATGCTCAGTATATAAAGCTGGGACAAAGAAGAAGGAAGGGGTGGAGGGACGTTCGGAGTTATGGCGTCTGTCTTCCCAAGAAACCATTACGTGTGACGGAGCCCTGCTTCCCTGGAGATGGCTGAACACCTGCCTGCCCATGGGGAGTGGTGAACAAATTCCTTGTTTTGCTTTGCTTGCGTGCGCGGCTTTTGCTTTACTTATTAAACTGTCTTTATCTCAAACCATGAGTTTCCTCACTTTTACTCTTCCAATTCTCTCCCCCGTCCCACCATGGGGGAGTGAGCGAGCGGCTGCGTGGTGCGTAGTTGCTGGCTGGGGCTAAACCACGACACATGTCCAGCTGTTGTCTCAGAAACAATGCAGTAGGGAACAACTTTACAACTACTATGTAAAACACTTTTTATCTTCAAAATGCATTCAGCGCAACAGTTTGGGTCACCAGATTTTTCCAGGTGGATTCTTAGTTTCCAAAGGTTAGTGCCTTTTTCAGTTTCTTTTCTTGTATGTTTTTGAAAAGTGCTAAGTGAAAAGTGTCAGACTGTCTTCGATTTCTTTCCTGTGTGAAATATTGCTTCAATGTCTTGTAGTATTTATTTTAGAAGTGACTGATAGAAGACTACTGCTGATTTTTACATGCTTTGGATGCCTTAAAGTCTAGGCATGTTTACAGCGGGAAAAGTCTTGCAAGCGAGAAAGGCTGAGAAATATTTAACTCATAGAGCCAAAGAAAGTTTAGGCAGGTCCTGCCTGATGGCAGAGTTCCCTCCAAACAGGCACTTGAGGCAGGCAAAGAAAACTTCAACCATGAAAACAAAAAGCTTTAAACTGGTCTGCATTACACCAGAGAGAACCAAATTTACCAGACGGACTGTAGGAACAGTGTAAGCGTACTGGTTCCACAGCACTTCACTCGCAGAGCTGAGGGCCTGCAAAGGTGGCTGCTGCTGCTGGGTTTTAGCAGACTCATGGCACCTGCTCTTGGTCTTTGCACCGCCCAGATCTTCGCACCTGAGGATATCCTCCTCACGTACATGTTGTTGAAGTGTCTCTGCACCCATGATCTCTTCGATGCATCTTGACAACAATGGTTTGGTGACCCAAATTTTATATACAGAAAGATATGGAAGCATTTCAGGTAGACCAAAGTCTATGCAAAGTTTATATGAGTGATTCCTTTTAGTTGGATTAAATACCAAGCATGTGGAGAGATCAGCAAAAGGAAGTATTTATTGCATTGCCTGTGCCTGCTTTCCAGCCTTCATTTTCTAGAACTATCCTTCCATATTTCATAGCCATTCTTCTTTTTTTCAGCAGCATCTACGAAACTGGGTCCACAGTAGGGATTGAAGACTCTCAATACCCTCACAAGATGAAAACACAATAAATTAATTCATTAAGGATAATAATAAAATGCTTTAAAAACACTATTTAAGGTTTCACTTCATTGAACCACGCATCCTCATATTGAAAGTCCAAATCAAGGTTCATGTTTCACACTTTTTGTAATGTGAACTACGTAGAAACTTGATAATATAATATATGAAATTATGACAAAAAGAAGGAAAAAAATCTGTACGAGAAGCACATATGTGGAGACATGACTGTATGAGATTTCCTTTTTATTCAAATGCACTTTTACATATCCTGTGGAAACCATTTGAAACATTGGGGTTTTTTTTTTTCATTTTATTAACACTAATTGTGCACCTGCATGCTCCAGGTAAGATTTCCAAACTGAGCTTTTCAGTGGAGAGCTCCCATACATTCTGGCAGTCCCTGCCTAGAAATCACCAATGATCAAGTGCTACATTCAGCTGAGTCTACCCTGATGTATTTTTTAAAGGCTTAGTACTATCCACTTCAGTAAATGGATTTCAGCTACTATTGTAGAACTACAGAAGAATAATCAAAAACCTTTTTCCAACAAATATTTTTGGATTTGAACAACGATTATTCAGGTTATGTATCTGTCCACTTGCATACTTGAGTTGTCACTCAATGTTCTAAAATATATGCCTGCTTATGTTATCTGTGTTACATCAATCTAAACAACAAACGTTGCTTTTTAAAAATATGAAATAAAGATTAATGATGGAGTGAAATAGATCAGTGACTTGACATACTCTAAGCAATGCCTGATATTGAAATGACAAATTGTATACGGAAGTTTTATATTAATATTCCAATTGTGTGTCATGACACTTAAATATAATTGAATATTATTTTAGTCAAGCTAGGACCAATTATTTTATTTCTCTGGCAATTCCTATTGTGGTAATTGTCATTATGTGCAGTCAGGCAAATAAGTTTGTTGTTTGCAACTTCAGAAAGTAACTAAGACATGATGTTAATGACCTCGGAAGGGCAGATTTCAAAACCAGGGAAATGTTGCTTTCAGTTTCACTGGTATAATTAAGAGCAAAACAATATCTTTGCATGGAAAGAAACACAAAACATACCAGCAAGCTAAGACCATGTCATGAAAAGGTGGTATAATACGGGATTGATGGCAATGCATTGTGGATGATGGTAAATTATTGCCTGGTGAAGCCAGCACTGAGTTAAGTAAGTTATTCTAGTTAAAGGCAATCAGCAGAGCTTGCTAGAGAATAACAATTTGGTTTCCTGACAGTTTTCAAGTTCCAAATTTGTTTTATTCTGCTTTGGCATGAAAACAAAGCCATTTAAATACTACTGCAAAATGGAAGTGTGCCAAAATATCTGCTTCATGTTGAAAAGGTCAACATTTTGATGCAAGCCTTTCTCTCATGAGTGTTCATTCTCGATCAAAACCTTTACACGGAAAGTTTTGTCAAAATAAATGCCTCTGGAATGTTTCTGAAAAATGTTTTGGCTTCAAGAAAGCATCTTGCTCAAATGTGATTGTTCCATAAGTAGCCAAAATAGTGAACCCTAGGGTCCTAGAGATCTGTGGTTCCTTACCTCTAAACTCCCAATAATTCACGCTACTATACTGTGTGACATCCTTACTAAGAGACAGAACGCTTCCTTGGTTCATGTTAATTTTCGCTCCTGTATAGATCTGCCCAGGTAACTGGCTAACTCGCTGCTAGAAGAAAAAGTGGATAACCCCAGAGTTCTCACAATTTTTATTTCCAAGAACAAGGAACTGATTCTCTCTTCAATAACCTATTTAGGAGAGTGGAACAAGGGGACAAGGAAAGACTTATCTTGGAGATTTTTTTTTGTTGGTAGTTGGTTAAGACTGGCAAGAACTTATTGTGGTTGAACGATAGACAGCATAATCACACAAAAAGGCAAATTAGAGGAAAAAAGATTTGTGAAGAATATTCTTATTTCATTATTACTAAATCTATTATTACACCTCAGCATCATGTACTAAGAAAATAATTTCACTTGATTATTATACCATTTATACTTAAATACTAAAGCAATATTGAAAAAGAAATGATGACTTCTGGATTTTGCTTGGCAGTAGGCACATGTAATAAACATCACTCAGAGTACAGTTATGGGAAACATATTTGTATTTTTGTATTGCTCAAAGCATTGGTATCTCTTTGTATTTTGAGGAGAAGATTTGGCTCCCTGAAGAAAGCAGTGAGGTGCCATAAGCACAGACATATCTATATAGTTGATGCTATCTGATGGGGACTTTCTTATCAGTGGTTGATCATCTTTTTAATCAGCAGGCACTAGATGGTATCGGAATTATGGCTTAATGTCTCAGTCTAATCTATGCCACACTGGAATGACATATACTGCACAATACATTGCTTACATTATGTAGAACCACACGAGTTTCCCTGAATGCATTTAAATTATAACTGGCTAATCAACATTTCTGTAATGCAGTTTTATTGCTTTACCTGGTCATAAAAACCACTCTTGCTGTAAAAAAAACTTCTATTCATTTTTCTTAGCTTCTCAACAAACTTACTTTTCAAAACAGGAATGGGGAAAAAAAAGTAAACAAAAAATCAGTGGCTTGTGGTCAGGACAGCCAGTGAGAAAAGTTTTTTTCACAGTAAGTACTTGAACCAGGATGCCTGGTATGTAGTAAGCAGCCCAAAAGAATACTGTGTTGGCTTTTGTTCCATGAGTAAAACATTCATCATGCAAGAGAGACAAGGAAGCTCTGCAGTCCAGAAGCTGGGGGTAGATGTAAGACGCTCTGCGGGGATTTGGGAGAGCAAAGTTTGTACCCTTGATTCAATGAACACTCAATTAGCTTTATGAAATAGAATAGCTCTGAGTGAAGATTAAGGGAATTTTGCTGTGAATATCTACCTACCACAGAAAAGCTTGGTGGATTGGCAAGGAAGAGATTTTAATACACATCTTTCACATCCCAGATTAATGCCCCATAAACCATGCTTTTAGCTAGTTTGAGAGAGAAGTCTCTTTCCTCAGAGAAGACTTCCAGACTTCCAGGAAATAATTTGAAAATATTTTATGGGATGGAAAGGAACATTGTCACCTAGTTCAATATATGTAAGCACACAGTCATGTCACTGGTAACATCTGAAGTAGCAGCTCATATGTTCTCTAACTAAACACAGACACCTCTCAGATGTAGCCCCTAACAATAGGGTGATCATATTAAGACTGTCACTGTGTTTCAGCTATGTTTAGCACAGCATCACTCCTGAAACCTTTTTATGTAGGAAAGAAATCTCTTTTTCTGTTGCTTTCTCATGCTCTTTCTCTTCTCAGCACTGCATGCCACACAACAGCAAACTAACCCTTCATCCAGGCATTTTGTTTTATTGCACCAGATGATGAACCAACAGTGTTCAATATAAATGGAGAAAAATGGTGCATAGCTTAGATCCAGCCCAGAAACAAGCAAATCACCGAGTGCTCCTTGAGCTCAGCTTCCCATGTGTTCATTTGCAGTGGATCTGTGAGGCGCTGCAAGCTGACAGGTGAAATCATTTGCCTCATAGATCATGGATGTAGCTACAGTAAGATGAATTGTACGCAAAACAGCAGACAGAAAAATCAACAATACTGAAACAATGACAATTCTGAAGATTAGGCAACTCACTGAAAAAAGTAAAAATAAAAAATATGGCAGCTGCTCTTCAGAAAATAATGGAAGGGGACATAATAAACTAAGCTTAGATGAGCATTAAATACATTGAAGCCATATAGAAGATGACTGTTAATTCCAGAAGGTCAGTGATTCCTGAAAGTATTCCTTTTAAAAAAATTGTCAGTCTAGCCTGTTGTGTTAATGTCTGTTCATAGCCATTTTGTCAAATGCTGGAAGCATATTGAGATACCTTACCAGTTTCTGTCTTCTGTACTGGAGTGGAAGAGATGGTGGGTATATTGTTTTAATCTGAAACATTAACAGAACATTTAAGACTAAAATCCCAACACCTGATTCAGCAAAGCATCCATATATTCTATTTGGTCACTCAGCTCATTTTCTGCAAGCCGGTATGTTTAATTGTAGTTATACTGAAAGATGAGTTTACTACTGTTTCTGTCAGAATAAAGCATTCATTTGCTGAATGTAGTGTAAATCCAGAAGCGGGACAATCCAGTTTTTCCTGGACTGAGGTATGAAACAGCACTTTGGAGCTGTATTTAAAAACTGCTGAAGACAGGGAACAGCATTTTTCACCTGCGCATTCCCCAGGAGAACTGCTGCTACTTCTTCTACATGTGCTGCTACAACGGTCCTGCGGCCCACACTTCCAGGGAGGTTGATATATGTGCATCCATTGTTCATGTTCAACATGTCATCTGCATGGCTGGGGGAATATCATGTGCATGCCGCTGCTTTTGTTTAGAGCTTGTTTTTATCTGAGAAAACTGAGAGCTTAAGTCACTGGGAAGAAAACTAGGCTAGCGTCCTTTTTCTGTATGAATGAAATGTAACATTGGAAGATGGGTACATTCCTGTCGGAGCTGGTGGCAGTAGAAGTCCTTTTACAATCACGATAAATGTTGCTCCTCTCTTCCCAGCCCTTCCTTGAGTAGGCAATCACACAATCAACCAAATGCAGCCTTGTCATGAGTAAGAGCACTGTGAGCAGAAGCGTTGGGCTAAATCCTGAACGCTGTCACGTTGCTATAGATTTGTGGACAAGACTCATGCCTTATAAAACATGCCCCTCTGCCAAGCTGGGGGTCACTCCAGCTCAGAGTTGGCAGGAAGGGAGCTGATACTGATGATGAGGAGGGTAACCCTTCAGAGTGGTGACCACAAGCTGGAGAAACCTCCCTGAGGTGGACAGAAGGACATGCAACAGCCTGCACCACTGCAGCATGAGGCCTCGCAACCACGAGGCTGGGGCCAGCCTGGAGGAGCTTGCCGAATGGGGATGCTTAGAACAAGGGGAAAAAACGCATCCTTGAGCCCCAATATTTGCTCTCTAACTGCACAGGCTACAAAGAATGTGTGGAGAAAGTGCCCACTAATTCTCAGCTACAGGGATACAGAATCCAAACCTCCTTGGTAGAAGAGGGAACTAGAACTCGGGTGGGATTCGGCTCGCTCTAACTTCTGTGGCTCTGTTCGGGCTAGGGATCCGCACAGCCGTTGTAGTGAGTGGATATGAAGGGCCTGATGCAGTTGCCTCCCCCTGCGCATCATGTGGGTGTGATCTGAGATTCTATAGGTATGTCCTCTGGCCTCCAGCTGTCCCCTCCGAAGGGCAAGGCTGTCCGTAGGTCCTGTGTCGTGTCTGCTAGGCTCTAGGTGCTAGCTTCATTACGGCCTCTGAGATGGCATTAAGTTGCCCGTGTGTAGGAAATCGACCTGAGGCCCTTAAGTTAGACTTAACTGAGCCAGTTAAGTCTAAAGGGGCCCTAACTAAAGACGTCTACTTTAGGACAGCATGAATAGCTTTTTACTCTGCTAACTCTAATGGTATCTTCGCAATTTTGTAACCGCAACATCTGCAATAGGCCTATGTAAAGTCAGAGGAGCTGAGTGCCACCCTGGGTGTCTCGTGTTTGAGTGGGTGGTCTCAGCATCTCTGGCTAGCTCTCGAAGACAAGCTTCTACTGCTCTATGGCATGTCATGAGAGACAGACATGCAGAGCCTCATGGAGTGGCCTATGGCTGTCCATGCTCAGCTGTGACTCAAGTGCTTTTGTAGGGAGAAATTTAAGTTCTTGGAAAGAGGATTCCCAAAAACTGGGGTGCTGTCAACTTTCACGTGTCATCAGGCTGAAGAAAAACATAATTTCTGAAGCAGTCTCTTCCTTAGATGCCAAAACCAATTTGATATCATGCTTCAGGTGACCCTGTTCTCTTGCGAATCCGGAACTTATGTACACAAGCTTTACTGTCACGGGTGCCGAATGGTAAGAAAGCATCACCGTTCAGGCGGGCTGAACAGGCTCTTCGGGAGGGACAGGCAGGGCAGGCGAGGGGGAGGAGCTGCACCGTGTGTAAGGTGGGCATCTGCTTGGGAGGACGGAGGGGCCAGTGAGAGCTGGTCCGTTCTAAAGAGCCACCTTTTAAAAGCCCAGGAGCAGGCCATGCCTTTGTGTTGAAAGTCAAGCAAGTGGGGTAGGACACCCACTTGCCTGAAGAGGGAACTCCTTTTGGAACTCAGGCGGAAAAAGAAATTGTATCAACGATCCCTAGAAGCAAGGCCAGCCTTGGCAGGAAGACTACGGAGCTGTGCTTCACATATGTAGGGAGAAATGATGGAAGGCCAAAGCTCAGCTAGAGTTGAAACTGGCGAGTGTCCTGTCAGACAACAAAAAAAGCCTTCTGAAGTATGCTAAGAGAAAGAGGAGGTCTAAGGAAAGTATTGCACTCCATTCCTTCCTTCCTTCCTTCTTTCCTTCCTTCTTTCCTTCCTTTCTTCCTTCCTTCCTTCCTTCCTTCCTTCCTTCCTTCCTTCCTTCCTTCCTTCCTTCCTTCCTTCCTTCCTTCCTTCCTTCCTTCCTTCCTTCCTTCCTTCCTTCCTTCCTTCCTTCCTTCCTTCCGCCCCTCTCTTCCTTCCGCCCCTCTCTTCCTTCCGCCCCTCTCTTCCTTCCGCCCCTCTCTTCCTTCCCTTCCGCCAAACATTAAACAAGAGCTTGTGTTTTGGTTCTTAGCTTCTCCTTAGTCTGCTTTATAGACTTGGAGCCAAAGAGACAACAGGCCTGGCTCCAGCAGGTGCAAGGATGGCTTTCTTCTCTCTGCCAACCGTCCAAGGCATGGCAGGAAGGGCGGGAAGTGGGCAGGGCGTGCCTGCAAGCCCCTGGGCTGCACCAGGCTGCTCTGCTCTGCTTCATGCCACTTCCCCCCTCGCCGCCCGGGAGAGGCTGGGCTTCTGCAGACAGCCGCTCACTCGAGAAGGCAGCTAGGCAGCTGCTGCTTCCATTGCACTTGGCAAAGCCAAACTCCTCTCCAGTGTTCCGGGAGAGTGCCAAGGCCACCTTCCAGCGGGACATGCTGTCAAGAAGAAGAAGAAGAAGAAGAAGGTTGCCTTTAACAAGTTGGAGTTAAGGAAGCTCTGCCCCTGGGCTCTGTGGCCAGGTGCATCCTCTTCCTCCCAGTCCCAGCACAAGAGAGCGCCTTTCGCTGGGACCACTGCTTTGGCTGGAGGCAACATGCCCGTCTCAAGCGCACGACAGTGGCACGGGGGGACCTGCGGGAAGAGGGTGGGACGGACTGCGGGCGGCACCGGTACGCGCACGAAGCATCCCGGCACACATGCGCACGTACTCGTGAGCAAGAGCAGCTCAGCAAAGCTGCTGGAAAGCGGCGTGGCAGAAAAGGCCCGTGGGTCCTGCTGGACACCAAGCTGAGCAGCAGCCAGCACCGTGCCCTTGGCCAAAGGCGGCGGGCGGCGGTGCCCTGGGCTGCGCTGGGCAAAGCCTTGCCAGCAGCTGGAGGGAGGGGAGCCTTGCCCTCTGCTCAGCGCTGCTGAGGCCATGCCCGCAGTGCTGTGCCCAGGCCCGGGCTCCCCAGGCCGAGAGAGACAGGAGCCCCTCCCCCACCCCCGCCCCCCAGCCCCCCCCCCGGGCTTGGAATGGCAGCTGTGATGTCGCGGCGCTGGCCCGGCAACGGCCACAGTGCCTGCAGGCACGGCTCTGCCAGCACCCGGCAGCTCCAGGGAGAGACCAGCTCTCACCCAGCGGCACTGCCCGGCACCGGGACCCCCTCGACAGCCTCGCTCCAGCCGGCTGGGAGCTCTCCGGAGCCCCAGCAGCGTGTCTGGCGCGAGGACTCCCCTGGCCCCGGCACGATGGGCCAGCTGAACTGCTGCTACGGCTCCAGGTGGGCTCCCCCCGCGGCTCGGGGACACGCCGGCGCAGCCGGGCCCCGCAGCAGCCGCCTTTCTCACGCCCTTTGCCGCCTGCTCTGCAGGGTCTACCCTGGCCCCGAGCAGCAGTGCGCGCCCGGCCCGGCATCAGCCGAGCCGCTGCTCCACCAGCGCGTGCGGGTGACGCAGGGCCGCGGGACGGGGAAGAGGCACCTCCTCCTCTTCAGCGATGCCTTGATCATCGCCAAGGCCAAGTAAGAGGCGCAGACCCCGGCTGCCTTTCCTCCTAAGGCCTGGCCCCGGCACCGGGGCAGGGACGCCCAAGGAGCAGCCCCAGGCCCCGGCACCCTGCTGCTGGCTGCACCCGTGGCCGTGCGCGGGGCAGGCGGAGGCCAGAGGGCAGCCGCCGGGCTCGGCCACCTCCAGGTCACTCCCTGCCGCTCCTCTCTGCAGACGTGGCAGCGCCCCGCGCCCGCAGCTCTGCCTGGCCCTGCGCCGGCTGTGGGTGCTGAGCGGCGGCAAGGGGGCGGCCGGGGATGCCGCCCAGGAGGAGGAAGACAAGGCCACCACGTCCCTCGTCCTCGCCTGGCCCTACGGCTTCTGCGTTGTCACCTTCTGGTGGGTCTCGGTGCCACGTCCCCCGGCAGGGCCGGGCAGTGCTTCTGTCCGGCCCCACGCCGCTTCCTCCTGCCTCTGCAGCCGTCCCCACGGGGCAGGGCTGTGCCGGCGCCCGCCTCTGCCCGCGGGCTGGGCAGCAGCGGGCGCTCAGGCTCTTTCTCCTCTCTTTCCTGCAGCTCCTGCTCGCTGAAGGAGCTCTGGCTCAGCGCGCTCCGTGGGTAAGCCCTGCCTGGCAGCGCAGCTTGGGGGGCCCGTGCTCACAGCACGGGGGGATGCTCTAGCCGTAGCCGTACGATGCGGAAACGCCGCTCCTGAGCTGGGGAGAGCTGCCCCCACGGCTGCGGGCGGCTCTGGAGTGGGCAGAGCTGGCGGAGCTGCTTCACCCAGCCCCGTCCTCCCCCCTTGCCACTGCTCTCCGCTCGACGGCCGGGCGGTGCCCAGCTGCTTCGGGGCAGCTTGGAAGGGCTCCCCGGGCTGGCAGGCGAGGGAAGAGGCAGCTTGGGTCTCACACAGCTCTTTCTCTGCCCCTGCCCCGTGCACAGGCCAGCAGAAGGAGTGCAGGGAGCCCGCGTCACCCAGCTGCCCTCCATCAAGCTCCTGCTGAAGGAGCTGCGCGGCCGCAATGCCGTGAGTCTCCCTCCTGGCCCCGCTCTGCCCCAGGGGCTGCTCCAACCCCGCACCAGCCCCATGGCTTCTCACCTGCTGCTCTTCTCCCCTTGCCCAGGCCAAAACACTCAACGCCAGCAGCCTGGAGAGGCTGGTCGAGGGCCTGGCAGAGGTGAGGAGCCCCCGGGCCGCCATCTCGGCCGTCCCCACATCTCACTCATGGCCCGCGGCCGATGCAGCTGGCCAGTGGCCTTCGTGCTGCGGGGCTGCTCGCTGAGCGCAGCGCATTTCTTGCAGGCTGGTGCCCAGCAGCGGCCACCTCCCGTCCCCTCCGGCAGCCAAGGTGGACGTGGCCACTCAGACGGTGAGTTTGGAGGAGACGGGGGCAGGACGGCCCCTCTCTCCTGCGCTGGCAGGCGGCAGCCGCGCTGCTCAGGGGCTGCTGCTGCCCTTCCCGCAGGGCACGGCCGCAGAGAGCTGAGCCCCCGGGGCGCCTCGTTCCCCAGCCACGCCTCTCCCTCGCTGCTGGCGGGGACGCCCAGCACGCAGAGGCTCGGGCAGCATTCACCTGGCGCTTGCCCTCCATGGCTCTCTGCTCTGTTTTCCCTGGCGGCAGGCGGGACCCGCAGCAGGACGAGGGGGCTGCCCTGGCCCTTTGCGCGGCGAGGGACCTTGGCCGCTGCGGAGGCGCCCGGGCAGTCGGGCTGTGCCGGCAGGGCGGGTCTCTTCGGCCGGCCCCTGGCAGCTCTCTGCAGCCAGGACGGCACGCTGCCCCAGCCCCTCCAGGTAAGCCAGCAGAGGGACCTCGGCTGGGGCTCGGGGACCAAGCCGGCTCCGCCCCACCTCCCCCACCTCCAGCCACCCCTGCGTCCTGCCCTAGTGAAAGCAGAGCCGCCCACGCTCGCTCCTGGCCCAGAGGAAGGCTCACCGGCCCCGGGGCCTGTCCCCAGCCAAGCAACTGTCCTCCTCTGTCCCCCGCAGCTCTTTGAGGAGGAGGACGATGTGGCTGGGCTTGCCGGCACGTCGGCCAAGGAGTTGCCAGCACCAGAGGTGGAAGCAGAAGCAGCACCAGTATGTCAGGGCCACAAAGAGGGTGACAGCACTGTCAGAAGTTGAGAGTGCTGCCGCAGGGACAAGCAAGGTCACCCACTAGCCGGCAGCTCTGCAAAGGTGCAGAGGAAGGGTGGTGCAGGATGGCCATGGCGGTTTGTGCGGTGATGCCACCAGAACTGGCTCAGCTGGGCTGAGCAAACCCATCCAAGGGCTGTGCCTTTCCGAGCTAAGGTAGCAATTGGGCAGGAAGGTCCTTGCCACCCGTTAACTTGCACATTTCCATTGCAGGTGCCTCCAGTCCCTCCAGAAAGTGAACACCTGGAGAGCTCCTCTGGGGAGACAAGGTAAAATGAGCTAGGTGTGCTTAAGAGCAGAATTGGTTCACGTTTATCATGGCTTGACCTGTCTAACAATACATTGAATGGAAAGTTTGCCAGGCTCGAGAAGAGCAACCTGTGAAGAGGGGAGCAACGGGCTACTGGACAGCGAGAGGAGCAAGTTGGGAGCAGAGCTCTGCGGGATGGGCAACTGAGGACATCCAGGCAGGCAAGAAGAACGAGGAGCCCAGGTGTGTAGCAGGCTCTGCTGCCCATCTTTCAAAGCTCCGAACACTGCTCCGACTATGGGCAATATTTCTGAGGTGCGCAGAGATGGCACCGGGCAGGAAGCCCGCAGCTGCCCATGGGAGAGCGTGTCTGTCAGGAGGAACATATCACTCCAGCGTTGGCAGCTCTCCTTCGGCACTTGTGGCAGCTCTGTTTGTGCAAGGCTGAGCAACACCCCAGCAGAGTCACAAGGCTCATAGCAATTTTTTGAGCTCTTTGACCCGCTGCCTACAGAAAGAGGCAAAGTCTCCCTTTGCTGTTCATGTCAGCTGGCAAGCCCAGCACTGGCTGCTGGTGTCTGAATCCCAAAGACGCAGCAAGGAGCTGTGTCACGTAGCTGTAGACCCTGAGGTACTGGCACTTCGTAAAAAGCTCACGTTGCACCTGAGACAATTGAGGGAAGAAGAAAACAACCAAACAATACCAAAGCAGCGTGTTTTGCCTTCAAGCCTGGCTTTCTAGCAAGGGACAGTGAGGCGTGCTGCTGCTCGGCTTTTGGAAAGGACCACAGCACAGCTGCCCTGCCCAGCCCTGCTGCCTAGCAAAGCAGTGCTGCACATCTCTGTCAACTTGCAGAGCTCTGAGGGTGTCACACGTGTGGAGAAGGGGACAAAGCCGTGCCGTAGCCACTGCCAGGGAGGGTTCCCTCTCGTGTGCCAGGAACTGCCCCTTGGACAGCACACTGCCCAAAGAACGGGGCACAAAGTCGTGCCTCTTCCTGCCTTCATGGTTTCATCAGCACTTTGGACTCTCTTCTTGCAGGTGCCGATTTTTTTCTGCTGCCTGGATTGCCCGCATGAGCTCTGCTGCCTGGGCTTTGAGGGGCGCGATGCAGCCCCAGCACCACCTCGGCGGAGGCGAGGAGGGAGGCACCGCGCCCTTCTGCTCCGGCCGGCACATTTCACTCGGGCACCGCGACGCCGGAGCGGCCCCGCACCGCCCTCAGACCCAGCCCAGCCCTGGCGGGAGGCCTTGCTGGCTCACTCCTCGGCTCCGTCAGCAAAAGCCCACCAGCCGGCACAGCTGCCCCCGTGGGGAGCTGGCATGTCACCTGCAGATTCCATGGGGCGTGCTGGGCGTGGAGGTGTATATCATCTGAGAGGGACACGAGGGACACGCTGGACAGCATGTTCCAGACTATAAAACCCTCCAGGTTTTCTTTGCCGCTACTCATTCTTGGCAGAGAGACGCTGCACCACCTTGCTGCATACAAGAAGGGAGCACCCATTGCTGCCCTTTGGTCGGTGCAAGTCCTTGTATGCAGCACACAGCACAATACCCTTTCTTAGTATTCTTGATCAAACATGACTGGCTTGCAGTTTCCATTAGCTGAGTTAACTCCAGGTTAGCTACAGCAAAAACTCCGCTCTTAATTCTCCGACCCATCAGCGCTCTCTGGACCGACGCGAACACCCCCCTTTCTGTCAATCAGAACTGGAGTGGTGATGCTTTGCTTTCAGCCACAACACGTGCCTGTGCCTAGGGACTGATGGGAAGGAGGAGTTAAAAAAGCCAGCTTACATGGTGCCCCAAATCCCAGCCACCCTCCAGGACCGGAAAAAAACTGGACACACCCCCATATTTATTCTAGCCATTCTGTAGCCAGCACAGTCATTTCAGTGTCGATTCTGGTTGATTCTGCAGCTTTATAACAGTTGAAACACCCAGCTCATCAAGGCGGCTGATCTAGAAGGCAGGGGATCTGAACTGGCCCCAACTACCTATGATGTGACAGTGTCCATAACTCGGGTTAATCACAGGTTGTCCTGTGACATAAGGATGTAGCGCTCTTTCACCTTTCTCCTTTGAAGCTTTAGGGTTTGTGCACGGGAGCCTTATGTACCTTTCTTTTCAGAGTTGCTCATCGTTTCAGCATTGTTTCTGATGAGGAAAACATCCTTTCTGTGTAGATGTTAATTTATGTACATTTAATAAACAGCATGGTATCCTATACTACCAATGATCTTTTTTTCAGACTAATGAAAAGTTCAAGACAAAAGCATGCTTTGTGTCTGCAAAGAAAAGTATCTGTAACTGTATTAAAAAGCTGCGGTTGTTTCACTCGCGGATGTTTGTAGCTATAGCAGAAACAGAGCTGCTGGCTGCCTTACTGCGAGATCCACAGGACACCAGTCTTCTCCTGAAGGCTTTCTACCAGCGTAATACTGTTTGAGTTGCCACTCCATTAAAACAGGACTTGTTCACTAATTGGTTCCTACATGAAAACCCGAGGATAGAAACTTGATCCTGGTTGGCAATGTCAAAAGCAGCATGAGGCGAGGCTGCCCAAAGCCTGGCTGCTGCGCTTGGAGGAAATGTGCCTTGAGTCCCGATGGGCAGACAGGGCACGCCTCTGCAAGTCTGCTTCGCAACACAGCACGACGCAACAGACCTGTGTACAAAGAGCATTAACATCATCACAGGTACAACCAGTCACAAGGTAGGCAATGCCCGAGTGAAGGCTGCCAGCTGTCCTGCTGGCCGGCTCTGTCCTTCACGGCTGCAGACTCCCTTTCCCAGGCACTCACTGAGCCAGGGGCTGGCTTCGCACTCGCAAAGCACGTAGCCCATGCAGCAGCTCACTCCACTGCTCACCGTGGTTCCCCATGGCTGCTTATCTAGCCAACAGATCTCTTAGTCCCTCCTGTTTGTGTATGGAGAAGGACTCGTAGGAGATGGGATCACAGTGATCACCAAACAGGGGAGTTTAAACTTTTGAGTGTAATGAGATACAGCTCAGAGGAGTTGCTACCTTGCTTTTCAGGAGAGCAAACTTGAAGCTACTCAGAGAGCTAGTCTGCAGTGTCCCCTACGAAGCTGCTTTGGAGGGCTCAGGGCTCAGAGAGCAGGTTAGTTTTTCAGAACCACCTTCTGCAAGCACGGGAGCAGGCAATCTGGTGGAGTCTGAAGTCAAACAAGAGGGGCAGAAGACCAGCTTGGCTGAACAGGGACCTCCTTTTTCAACTCAGGTGGAAAAAGGAATGTTATGATCCCTGGGACCAAGGTCCGGCTTGGCAGGAAGATCACAGAGCTGTAGTTCATACGTGTAAGGAGAGAACAGAAAAGGGCAAAGCTCAGCTAGAGTTGAAATTGGCCAGTGTTGTGTCGGGCTATAAAAAGGGCTTTTTACAGTACGTTCATAGCAATCGCTCATTGAGCACGGCCAGGGACTCTCTGAGGAGGAGGAGGATGCGGCTGGGCTTGCCGGTGCATCGGCCACAGAGCCGCCAGCACCAGGGGCAGAAGCAGAAAGCGCAGAGGTCTGTGAGGTGCACAGAGAGCGGGGGCTGCGCAAACCCCTCCGAGCGTATCGCGGGATACGTTGTATCGCGGGATACATTGTATTGCGTGATACGTTGTATCGCGTGATACGTTGTATCGCGGGATACGTTGTATCGTGGGATACATTGTATGACGTTGGCGGTTTTGGGGGGTAACTATGTACGTACTGTAGGGACACATGCTTTCTTACGGGATGAAAAGATGTAATGTGAAAGGTGGTTTCTGTGAGAAAGTGAGATTCTTCCTATTAAACTGTGTTGGTTTCTGTGTTCAAGGTGTCAGAGTGACCGGAGGAAGTTTGTGTTGTGCCTTCCAACACCCCGGAGCACAGCCATTCAGGCTTCTGTGGGCAAAGCTGCGGAAGATATAGGCAGGCCTTCTGATGCACAGGAAGGCGGCAGAGGGTTACAAGGCATTGCTTTGCTGTCGCAAGTGCCTTCAGGAGCTTGTAACAGACAGCACAAACGTTCTGGGCGCAGGCTCAGACACCGGTGATGCTCCAGGTGCTGCCTGAGTTGACTCCTTCAAGGGAAAACAAGCCTTCCTTGCTGCCTGTCTGTCTTTCCTTCTCTCTCTCTCTCTCTCTCTCCCCCCCCCCCCCCCCTCTTCTCTCCCCCCCCCCCTTCTGAAATAAGGGTTGATCTACCAACAGAGGTAACACCCTCCTTAAGCAAGGCTGAGATTAGAGGTCACTCTGGTATTCAAGGGAAAGCAGGAGTAACAGGTGGGGCTGTGTATTTCCTGTAGGATAACTAACTTTAGAACGCCTCTTCACTTCAGATGTCTTGTGGTATTTAGAAATATCTTTTTTTTTTTTTTTTTTAAGGTACAAATGTTTATTAGCAATTAAAAACATTGCAGGGGGGCTGCAGGGGTGGCTTCTGTGGGAAGCTGCTAGAAGCTTCCCCTATGTCCAGTAGAGCGATGCCAGCCGGCTCCAAGACAGCCCCACCGCTGGCCAAGGCCGAGCCAGTCAGCAACAGTAGTAGCACGTCTGGGATAACGTATTTCAGAAGGGGGGTAAGAACTGGCAGGCAGCAACTGCAGCGGGAGAGAGGAGCGAGAATACATGAGAGAAACATCTCTGCAGACACCCGGGTCAGTGCAGAAGGAGGGGCAGGAGGGGCTCCAGGGGCCGGAGCAGAGACCCCTCTGCAGCCCCTGCTGAAGACCATGGCGAGGCCGGCTGTGCCCCTGCAGCCCATGGAGCTCCGTGGGGGAGCAGATGTCCACCTGCAGGCTGGGGAGGGCCCCACGCTGGAGCAGGGGGCTGCACGAAGGAGGCTGTGACCCCACTGGAAGCCAGAACTGGAGCAGGCTCCTGGCAGGACCTGTGGCCCCGTGGAGAGAGGAGCCCACGCTGGCACAGGTTTGCTGGCAGGACTCGTGGCCGCGTGGGGGACCCACCGTGGAGCAGCCTGTTCCTGAAGGACGGCACCCCGTGGCAGGCACCCAGGCTGGAGCAGTTGGTGAAGAACTGCAGCCTCTGGGAAGGACTCACGTTGGAGAAGTCCGTGGAGGACTGTCTCGCGTGGGAGGGACCCCAGGCTGGAGCAGGGGAAGAGTGTGAGGAGTCCTCCCCCTGAGGAGGAAGGAGCAGCAGAGACAACATGTGATGAACGGACCGCAACCCCCATTCCCCGACCTCCTGTGGCACTCGAGGGGAGGAGGCAGAGAAAATGGGGAGCAAAGTTGAGCCTGGGAAGAAAGGAGGGGTGGGCGGAAGGTGTTTTAAGATTTGGGTTTAGTTCTCATTACCTTACTCTGACTCGATTGGCAATAAATGAAACAAATTTCCCCAAGTCCAGTCTCTTTTGACTCTGACGGCAATTGCTGAATGATCGCTCCTTGTCCTTGTCTCGACCCACAAGCTTCTTGTTGTACTTTCTCTCCTCTCTCCAGCCGAGGAGGGGAGTGAAAGAGCAGCTTTGGTGGGCACCTGGAATCCAGCCAAAGTCAACCCATCACAGAAGTACTTTGCATTACGTTTCTTGAAGCTTGCCGAATGGGGATGGTTAGAACAAGGGGAAAAAACGCATCCTTTAGCCCCAATATTTGCTCTCTAACTGCACAAGCTACAAAGAATGTGTGGAGAATGTGCCCACTAATTCTCAGCTACAGGGATACAGAATCCAAACTTCCTTGGTAGAAGAGGGAACTAGAACTCGGGTGGGATTCGGCTCGCTCTAACTTCTGTGCCTATGTTCGGGCTAGGGATCCACACAGCCGTTGTAGTGAGTGGATATGAAGGGCCTGATGCAGTTGCCTCCCCCTGCGCATCATGTGGGTGTGATCTGAGATTCTATAGGTATGTCCTCTGGCCTCCAGCTGTCCCCTCCGAAGGGCAAGGCTGTCCGTAGGTCCTGTGTCGTGTCTGCTAGGCTCTAGGTGCTAGCTTCATTACGGCCTCTGAGATGGCATTAAGTTGCCCGTGTGTAGGAAATCGATCTGAGGCCCTTAAGTTAGACTTAACTGAGCCAGTTAAGTCGAAAGGGGCCCTAACTAAAGACGTCTACTTTAGGACAGCATGAATAGCTTTTTACTCTGCTAACTCTAATGGTATCTTCGCAATTTTGTAACCGCAACATCTGCAATAGGCCTATCTAAAGTCAGAGGAGCTGAGTGCCACCCTGGGTGTCTCGTGTTTGAGTGGGTGGTCTCAGCATCTCTGGCTAGCTCTCGAAGACAAGCTTCTACTGCTCTATGGCATGTCATGAGAGACAGACATGCAGAGCCTCATGGAGTGGGCTATGGCTGTCCATGCTCAGCTGTGACTCAAGTGCTTTTGGAAATTCCAGGGAGAAATTTAAGTTCTTGGAAAGAGGATTCCCAAAAACTGGGGTGCTGTCAACTTTCACGTGAAGAAAAACATAATTTCTGAAGCAGTCGCTTCCTCAGATGCCAAAACCAATTTGATATCATGCTTCAGGTGACCCTGCTCTCTTGCGAAGCCGGAACTTATGTACACAAGCTTTACTGTCACGGGTGCCGAATGGTAAGAAAGCATCACCGTTCAGGCGGGCTGAACAGGCTCTTCGGGAGGGACAGGCAGGGCAGGCGAGGGGGAGGAGCTGCACCGTGTGTAAGGTGGGCATCTGCTTGGGAGGACGGAGGGGCCAGTGAGAGCTGGTCCGTTCTAAAGAGCCACCTTTTAAAAGCCCAGGAGCAGGCCATGCCTTTGTGTTGAAAGTCAAGCAAGTGGGGTAGGACACCCACTTGCCTGAAGAGGGAACTCCTTTTGGAACTCAGGCGGAAAAAGAAATTGTATCAACGATCCCTAGAAGCAAGGCCAGCCTTGGCAGGAAGACTACGGAGCTGTGCTTCACATATGTAGGGAGAAATGATGGAAGGCCAAAGCTCAGCTAGAGTTGAAACTGGCGAGTGTCCTGTCAGACAACAAAAAAAGCCTTCTGAAGTATGCTAAGAGAAAGAGGAGGTCTAAGGAAAGTATTGCACTCCATTCCTTCCTTCCTTCCTCCCTTCCGCCCCTCTCTTCCTTCCCTTCCGCCAAACATTAAACAAGAGCTTGTGTTTTGGTTATTAGCTTCTCCTTAGTCTGCTTTATAGACTTGGAGCCAAAGAGACAACAGGCCTGGCTCCAGCAGGTGCAAGGATGGCTTTCTTCTCTCTGCCAACCGTCCAAGGCATGGCAGGAAGGGCGGGAAGTGGGCAGGGCGTGCCTGCAAGCCCCTGGGCTGCACCAGGCTGCTCTGCTCTGCTTCATGCCACTTCCCCCCTCGCCGCTCGGGAGAGGCTGGGCTTCTGCAGACAGCCGCTCACTCGAGAAGGCAGCTAGGCAGCTGCTGCTTCTATTGCACTTGGCAAAGCCAAACTCCTCTCCAGTGTTCCGGGAGAGTGCCAAGGCCACCTTCCAGCGGGACATGCTGTAAAGAAGAAGAAGAAGAAGAATCACACAGAATCACAGAATCACTAGGTTGGAAAGGACCTTTAAGATCATCAAGTCCAACCATTAATCCAGAACCACCATGTCCCCTAAACCATGTCCTGAAGTGCCACATCCAAACGTTTTTTGAACACTTCCAGGGATGGCGACTCCACCACCTCCCTGGGTAGCCTGTTCCAATGCCTGACCACCCTCTCAGTGAAGAAATTTTTCCTAATATCCAATCTAAACCTCCCCTGGCGCAACTTGAGGCCATTTCCTCTTGTCCTATCACTAGTTACTTGGGAGAAGAGACCAACACCCTCATCGCCACAACCCCCTTTCAGGTAGTTGTAGAGAGCGATAAGGTCTCCCCTCAGCCTCCTCTTCTCCAGACTAAACAACCCCAGTTCCCTCAGCCGCTCCTCATAAGACATGTGCTCCAGACCCCTCACCAGCTTCGTTGCCCTTCTCTGGACACGCTCCAGCACCTCAACATCCTTCTTGTAGTGAGGGGCCCAAAACTGAACACAGTATTCAAGGTGCGGCCTCACCAGTGCCGAGTACAGGGGCACAATCACTTCCCTACTCCTGCTGGCCACACTATTCCTGATACAGGCCAGGACGCTGTTGGCCTTCTTGGCCACCTGGGCACACTGCCGGCTCATATTCAGCCGGCTGTCAACCAGCACCCCCAGGTCCCTTTCCGCCGGGCTGCTCTCCAGCCACTCCTCCCCAAGCCTGTAGCATTGCATGGGGTTGTTGTGGCCAAAGTGCAGGACCCTGCACTTGGCCTTATTAAACCTCATACAGTTGGCCTCTGCCCATCGATCCAGCCTGTCCAGATCCCTCTGCAGAGCCCTCCTACCCTCCAGCAGATCAACACTCCCACTCAGCTTGGTGTCATCTGCAAACTTACTGAGGGAGCACTCAATTCCCTCATCCAGATCATCTATAAAGATATTGAACAAGACTGGTCCCAGAACCGAGCCCTGGGGAACACCACTCGTGACCGGCCGCCAGCCGGATTTAACGCCATTCACCACAACTCTCTGGGCTCGGCCATCCAGCCAGTTCCTCACCCAGCGAAGAGTAAACCCGTCTAAGCCTCGAGCCGCCAGTTTCTCCAGGAGAATGCTGTGGGAGACGCTGTCAAAGGCTTTACTAAAGTCCAGGTAGACAACGTCCACAGCCTTTCCCTCATCCACTAGGCGGGTCACCTGGTCATAGAAGGAGATCAGGTTGGTCAAGCAGGACCTGCCTTTCATGAACCCATGCTGGCTGGGCCTGATCCTTTGGCTGTTCTGCAGATGCCCTGTGAGCACTCTCAAAACCAACCGCTCCATAATCTTCCCTGGAACAGAGGTCAGGCTGACAGGCCTGTAGTTCCCAGGATCCTCCTTCCGGCCTTTCTTGTAGACGGGTGTCACATTGGCAAGCCTCCAGTCTTCTGGGACCTCCCCTGTTAACCAGGACTGCTGATAAACGATGGAGAGTGGCTTGGCAAGCTCCTCCGCCAGCTCTCTCAGTACTCTCGGGTGGATCCCATCAGGCCCCATAGACTTGTGGGTGTCCAGGTGGCTTAGCATGTCCTTGACTGCTTCCTCCTGGATTATGAGGAGTACATTGTGCTCTCCATCCCCGTCTTCCAGCTCAGGGGGCTGAATATCCTGTGGATACCTGGAGTGGCTATTAAAGACTGAGGCGAAGAAGGCATTAAGTACCTCAGCCTTGTCCTCGTCCTTGGAGACAATGTTCCCCGCCATATCCAGTAGGGGATGGAGATTCTCCTTGCCTCTCTTTTTGTTGTTAATATATTTGTAAAAACATTTTTTATTATCCTTTACGACTGTGGCCAGACTGAGCTCTAGAAGAAGGTTGCCTTTAACAAGTTGGAGTTAAGGAAGCTCTGCCCCTGGGCTCCGTGGCCAGGTGCATCCTCTTCCTCCCAGTCCCAGCACAAGAGAGCGCCTTTCCGCTGGGACCGCTGCTTTGGCTGGAGGCAACGTGCCCGTCTCAAGCGCACGTCAGTGGCACGGGGGGACCTGCGGGAAGAGGGTGGGACGGACTGCGGGCGGCACCGGTACGCGCACGAAGCATCCCGGCACACATGCGCACGTACTCGTGAGCAAGAGCAGCTCAGCAAAGCTTCTGGAAAGCGGCGTGGCAGAAAAGGCCCGTGGGTCCTGCTGGACACCAAGCTGAGCAGCAGCCAGCACCGTGCCCTTGGCCAAAGGCGGCGGGCGGCGGTGCCCTGGGCTGCGCTGGGCAAAGCCTTGCCAGCAGCTGGAGGGAGGGGAGCCTTGCCCTCTGCTCAGCGCTGCTGAGGCCATGCCCGCAGTGCTGTGCCCAGGCCCGGGCTCCCCAGGCCGAGAGAGACAGGAGCCCCTCCCCCAGCCCCACCCCCCAGCCCCCCCCCCGGGCTTGGAATGGCAGCTGTGATGTCGCGGCGCTGGCCCGGCAACGGCCACAGTGCCTGCAGGCACGGCTCTGCCAGCACCCGGCAGCTCCAGGGAGAGACCAGCTCTCACCCAGAGGCACTGCCCGGCACCGCGACCCCCTCGACAGCCTCGCTCCAGCCGGCTGGGAGCTCTCCGGAGCCCCAGCAGCGTGTCTGGCGCGAGGACTCCCCTGGCCCCGGCACGATGGGCCAGCTGAACTGCTGCTACGGCTCCAGGTGGGCTCCCCCCGCGGCTCGGGGACACGCCGGCGCAGCCGGGCCCCGCAGCAGCCGCCTTTCTCACGCCCTTTGCCGCCTGCTCTGCAGGGTCTACCCTGGCCCCGAGCAGCAGTGCGCGCCCGGCCCGGCATCAGCCGAGCCGCTGCTCCACCAGCGCGTGCGGGTGACGCAGGGCCGCGGGACGGGGAAGAGGCACCTCCTCCTCTTCAGCGATGCCTTGATCATCGCCAAGGCCAAGTAAGAGGCGCAGACCCCGGCTGCCTTTCCTCCTAAGGCCTGGCCCCGGCACCGGGGCAGGGACGCCCAAGGAGCAGCCCCAGGCCCCGGCACCCTGCTGCTGGCTGCACCCGTGGCCGTGCGCGGGGCAGGCGGAGGCCAGAGGGCAGCCGCCGGGCTCGGCCACCTCCAGGTCACTCCCTGCCGCTCCTCTCTGCAGACGTGGCAGCGCCCCGCGCCCGCAGCTCTGCCTGGCCCTGCGCCGGCTGTGGGTGCTGAGCGGCGGCAAGGGGGCGGCCGGGGATGCCGCCCAGGAGGAGGAAGACAAGGCCACCACGTCCCTCGTCCTCGCCTGGCCCTATGGCTTCTGCGTCGTCACCTTCTGGTGGGTCTCGGTGCCACGTCCCCCGGCAGGGCCGGGCAGCGCTTCTGTCCGGCCCCACGCCGCTTCCTCCTGCCTCTGCAGCCGTCCCCACGGGGCAGGGCTGTGCCGGCGCCCGCCTCTGCCCGCGGGCTGGGCAGCAGCGGGCGCTCAGGCTCTTTCTCCTCTCTTTCCTGCAGCTCCCGCTCGCTGAAGGAGCTCTGGCTCAGCGCGCTCCGTGGGTAAGCCCTGCCTGGCAGAGCAGCTTGGGGGGCCCGTGCTCACAGCACGGGGGGATGCTCTAGCCGTAGCCGTACGATGCGGAAACGCCGCTCCTGAGCTGGGGAGAGCTGCCCCCACGGCTGCGGGCGGCTCTGGAGCGGGCAGAGCTGGCGGAGCTGCTTCACCCAGCCCCGTCCTCCCTCCTTGCCACTGCTCTCCGCTCGACGGCCGGGCGGTGCCCAGCTGCTTCGGGGCAGCTTGGAAGGGCTCCTGGGACTGGCAGGCGAGCGAAGAGGCAGCTTGGGTCTCACACAGCTCTTTCTCTGCCCCTGCCCCGTGCACAGGCCAGCAGAAGGAGTGCAGGGAGCCCGCGTCACCCAGCTGCCCTCCATCAAGCTCCTGCTGAAGGAGCTGCGCGGCCGCAATGCCGTGAGTGTCCCTCCCGGCCCCGCTCTGCCCCAGGGGCTGCTCCAACCCCGCACCAGCCCCATGGCTTCTCACCTGCTGCTCTTCTCCCCTTGCCCAGGCCAAAACACTCAACGCCAGCAGCCTGGAGAGGCTGGTCGAGGGCCTGGCAGAGGTGAGGAGCCCCCGGGCCGCCATCTCGGCCGTCCCCACATCTCACTCATGGCCCGCGGCCGATGCAGCTGGCCAGGGGCCCTTCGTGCTGCGGGGCTGCTCGCTGAGCGCAGCGCATTTCTTGCAGGCTGGTGCCCAGCAGAAGCCACCTCCCGTCCCCTCCGGCAGCCAAGGTGGACGTGGCCACTTGGACGGTGAGTTTGGAGGAGACGGGGGCAGGACGGCCCCTCTCTCCTGCGCTGGCAGGCGGCACCTGCGCTGCTCGGGGGCTGCTGCTGCCCTTCCCGCAGGGCACGGCCGCAGAGAGCTGAGCCCCCGGGGCGCCTCGTTCCCCAGCCACGCCTCTCCCTCGCTGTTGGCGGGGACGCCCAGCACGCAGAGGCTCGGGCAGCATTCACCTGGCGCTTGCCCTCCATGGCTCTCTGCTCTGTTTTCCCTGGTGGCAGGCGGGACCCGCAGCAGGACGAGGGGGCTGCCCTGGCCCTTTGCGCGGCGAGGGACCTTGGCCGCTGCGGAGGCGCCCGGGCAGTCGGGCTGTGCCGGCAGGGCGGGTCTCTTCGGCCGGCCCCTGGCAGCTCTCTGCAGCCAGGACGGCACGCTGCCCCAGCCCCTCCAGGTAAGCCAGCAGAGGGACCCCGGCTGGGGCTCGGGGACCAAGCCGGCTCCGCCCCACCTCCCCCACCTCCAGCCACCCCTGCGTCCTGCCCTAGTGAAAGCAGAGCCGCCCACGCTCGCTCCTGGCCCGGAGGAAGGCTCACCGGCCCCGGGGCCTGTCCCCAGCCAAGCAACTGTCCTCCTCTGTCCCCCGCAGCTCTTTGAGGAGGAGGAGGATGTGGCTGGCCTTGCCGGCACGTCGGCCAAGGAGTTGCCAGCACCAGAGGCGGAAGCAGAAGCAGCAGCGGTATGTCAGGGCCACAAAGAGGGTGACAGCACTGTCAGAAGTTGAGAGTGCTGCCGCAGGGACAAGCAAGGTCACCCACTAGCCGGCAGCTCTGCAAAGGTGCAGAGGAAGGGTGGTGCAGGATGGCCATGGCGGTTTGTGCGGTGATGCCACCAGAACTGGCTCAGCTGGGCTGAGCAAACCCATCCAAGGGCTGTGCCTTTCCGAGCTAAGGTAGCAATTGGGCAGGAAGGTCCTTGCCACCCGTTAACTTGCACATTTCCATTGCAGGTGCCTCCAGTCCCTCCAGAAAGTGAACACCTGGAGAGCTCCTCTGGGGAGACAAGGTAAAATGAGCTAGGTGTGCTTAAGAGCAGAATTGGTTCACGTTTATCATGGCTTGACCTGTCTAACAATACATTGAATGGAAAGTTTGCCAGGCTCGAGAAGAGCAACCTGTGAGGAGGGGAGCAACTAGGAGGGCTACTGGACAGCGAGAGGAGCAAGTTGGGAGCAGAGCTCTGCGGGATGGGCAACTGAGGACATCCAGGCAGGCAAGAAGAACGAGGAGCCCAGGTGTGTAGCAGGCTCTGCTGCCCATCTTTCAAAGCTCCGAACACTGCTCCGACTATGGGCAATATTTCTGAGGTGCGCAGAGATGGCACCGGGCAGGAAGCCCGCAGCTGCCCGTGGGAGAGCGTGTCTGTCAGGAGGAACATCTCACTCCAGCGTTGGCAGCTCTCCTTCGGCACTTGTGGCAGCTCTGTTTGTGCAAGGCTGAGCAACACCCCAGCAGAGTCACAAGGCTCATAGCAATTTTTTGAGCTCTTTGACCCGCTGCCTACAGAAAGAGGCAAAGTCTCCCTTTTCTGTTCATGTCAGCTGGCAAGCCCAGCACTGGCTGCTGGTGTCTGAATCCCAAAGACGCAGCAAGGAGCTGTGTCACGTAGCTGTAGACCCTGAGGTACTGGCACTTCGTAAAAAGCTCACGTTGCACCTGAGACAATTGAGGGAAGAAGAAAACAACCAAACAATACCAAAGCAGCGTGTTTTGCCTTCAAGCCTGGCTTTCTAGCAAGGGACAGTGAGGCGTGCTGCTGCTCGGCTTTTGGAAAGGACCACAGCACAGCTGCCCTGCCCAGCCCTGCTGCCTAGCAAAGCAGTGCTGCACATCTCTGTCAACTTGCAGAGCTCTGTGGGTGTCACACGTGTGGAGAAGGGGACAAAGCCGTGCCATAGCCACTGCCAGGGAGGGTTCCCTCTCCTGTGCCAGGAGCTGCCCCTTGGACAGCACACTGCCCAAAGAACGGGGCACAAAGTCGTGCCTCTTCCTGCCTTCATGGTTTCATCAGCACTTTGGACTCTCTTCTTGCAGGTGCCGATTTTTTTCTGCTGCCTGGATTGCCCGCATGAGCTCTGCTGCCTGGGCTTTGAGGGGCGCGATGCAGCCCCAGCACCACCTCGGCGGAGGCGAGGAGGGAGGCACCGCGCCCTTCTGCTCCGGCCGGCACATTTCACTCGGGCACCGCGACGCCGGAGCGGCCCCGCACCGCCCTCAGACCCAGCCCAGCCCTGGCGGGAGGCCTTGCTGGCTCACTCCTCGGCTCCGTCAGCAAAAGCCCACCAGCCGGCACAGCTGCCCCCGTGGGGAGCTGGCATGTCACCTGCAGATTCCATGGGGCGTGCTGGGCGTGGAGGTGTATATCATCTGAGAGGGACACGAGGGACACGCTGGACAGCATGTTCCAGACTATAAAACCCTCCAGGTTTTCTTTGCCGCTACTCATTCTTGGCAGAGAGATGCTGCACCACCTTGCTGCATACAAGAAGGGAGCACCCATTGCTGCCCTTTGGTCGGTGCAAGTCCTTGTATGCAGCACACAGCACAATACCCTTTCTTAGTATTCTTGATCAAACATGTCTGGCTTGCAGTTTCCATTAGCTGAGTTAACTCCAGGTTAGCTACAGCAAAAACTCCGCTCTTACTTCTCCGACCCATCAGCGCTCTCTGGACCGACGCGAACACCCCCCTTTCTGTCAATCAGAACTGGAGTGGTGATGCTTTGCTTTCAGCCACAACACGTGCCTGTGCCTAGGGACTGATGGGAAGGAGGAGTTAAAAATCCAACTTACATGGTGCCCCGAATCCCACCGACCCTCCAGGACCGGAAAAAAACAGGACACACCCCCATATTTATTCTAGCCATTCTGTAGCCAGCACAGTCATTTCAGTGTCGATTCTGGTTGATTCTGCAGCTTTATAACAGTTGAAACACCCAGCTCATCAAGGCGGCCGATCTAGAAGGCAGGGGATCTGAACTGGCCCCCACTACCTATGATGTGACAGTGTCCATAACTCGGGTTAATCACAGGTTGTCCTGTGACATAAGGATGTAGCACTCTTTCACCTTTCTCCTTTGAAGCTTTGGGGTTTGTGCATGGGAGCCTTATGTACCTGTCTTTTCAGAGTTGCTCATCGTTTCAGCATTGTTTCTGATGAGGAAAACATCCTTTCCGTGTAGATGTTAATTTACGTACATTTAATAAACAGCATGGTATCCTATACTACCAATGATCTTTTTTTCAGACTAATGAAAAGTTCAAGACAAAAGCATGCTTTGTGTCTGCAAAGAAAAGTGTCTGTAACTGTATTAAAAAGCTGCATTAAAAAGTTGTATCGCGGGATACGTTGTATGACGTTGGCGGTTTTGGGGGGTAACTATGTACGTACTGTAGGGACACATGCTTTCTTACAGGATGAAAAGATGTAATGTTGTCGTGGTTTAGCCCCAGCCGGCAACTAAGCACCACGCAGCCGCTCGCTCACTCCCCCTCCCACAGTAGGGTGGGGGAGAGAATTCGGAAAAAAACCTCGTGGGTTGAGATAAACACGGTTTAATAGGACAGAAAGAAAGAAGGAAACAACAATGATAATACCAACACAGGAATGTACAGGAACAAGTGATGCCCAATACAGCAATTGCTCACCACCCGGCGATCGACAGCCCGTCCCCGAGCAGCGATTTCCGCCCCCCGGCCAACTCCAGTTTATGTACTGGGCATGACGTCGGATGGTAGGGAATATCTCTTTGACCAGTCTGGGTCAGCTGTCCCGGCTGTGTCCCCTCCCAGCTCCCCGTGCACCCCCAACCTCCTTGCTAGCAGGCCAGCACGAGAAGCTGGACTGTCCTTGACTGCTCAGCAACAACCCAAAACATCAGCACATTATCAACAGTTTCTCATCCCAAATCCAAAACACAGTGTCACACTGGCTTCTGTGAAGAAAACCAGCTCTATCCTGGCTGAAAACAGGACACAGGGAATAAGGGAAGCGGTTCCCCGAGGGCAAAACATTACTAAAGCATTTAATGAACAACAAGGGAAAGACGAATCTCCAACAGAATGGTTGGAGAGGTTGAGGAAAAACCTACAAATGTACTCTGGAATTGATCCGAATACAGTGGCTGGGACCGCACTCCTTAGAACACAATTTGTAGCTAAATCCTGGGGGCATATAAGAAGGAAATTAGAAAAATTGGAAGATTGGCAAGAAAGAAGATTAGAGGAGTTACTTAGAGAAGCCCAGAAAGTCTATGTTAGGAGGGACGAAGAAAAACAAAAAGCAAAAGCAAAAATTTTTGTACGTGTCAGTAGTAGGAGCAAAAGGAGAGCCTTTTAAAGTAAATATATTGAAAGATGTAGAAGTAGAAACAGAAAAGAAAATTTGTCTTAATGATTTACTTTTGCTCCCTGAAGCGGAATACAATTTATTAGGAAGGGATTTGATTTTGAAGTTAAACTTGAGCATTCAGAGTCAAGGGGACAAATTGCAGATTAAATTATACACTTTAACACAAGAGGATGAAGAAGCTATTAACCCCTCAGTGTGGTATAAGGAAGGGGAAACTGGAAAGATAAAAATGGACCCCATAAGCGTTCAAATAACAGATCCGCACCGCCCAATTAGAATCAAGCAATACCCTATACCTATGGAGGGTCAAAAAGGATTAAAACCTGTAGTTGACAGACTTTTGGAAAAAGGAACCCTAGAACCATGTATGTCCCCTCATAACATGCCCATTCTTCCCGTAAAGAAACCGGATGGGTCATACAGGATGGTGCAGGACTTAAGAGCTGTAAATCAGCGAACAATCACTAAATTCCCTGTGGTGGCAAATCCTTATACTTTATTGAGTCATATATCTCCCAAACATACTTGGTATAGTGTAACAGATTTGAAAGATGTTTTTTGGGCCTGTCCTCTGGATGAGGGATCCGGAGATTATTTTGCCTTTCAGTGGGAGGATCCCAAAACAGGACGAAAACAACCATTAAGATGGACTGTGTTACCACAAGGGTTTACAGAGTCACCAAATCTATCTGGACAAACTTTAGAGAAAATTCTACAAGATTTCACAATACCTAAGGAGGTAAAATTATTGCAATATGTGGATGATTTATTAGTAGCAGGAGAAACTGAAGAGGGGATCCGAAAAGCCACCATTAAATTGTTAAATTTTCTAGGGGAAAAGGGATTAAAGGTGTCCTGATCAAAGCTACAGTTTGTAGAACAAGAAGTAAAATACTTAGGACATTGGCTGAGTAAGGGAAGGAAGAAGTTAGATCCTGATAGGGTATCTGGGATTCCATCCTTAAGACCCCCACAAGCTAAAACGGAAATTAGGCAAATACTGGGATTATTAGGATATTGTAGACCATGGCTTGAAAATTATAGTGAAAAAGTAAAATTCCTATATGAAAAATTAACTAATAACCAACTTAAATGGCTTATTGAAGACGATTAGAGATTTGAGGAAGTAAAAAAGGCATTAATACAAGCACCTGTATTGAGCCTCCCAGATCTAGAAAAACCTTTCTATCTCTTTGTGAATACATCAAGCCAGACAGCATATGGAGTTCTTACTCAAGACTGGGCAGGAATCAAAAAACCCGTGGGGTATTGTTCTAAGTTACTTGATCCAGTAAGCAGAGGATGGCCTGCTTGTCTCCAAGCTTTGGTTGCTACAGCGTTATTAATAGAAAAAGTTAGGAAGATTACCTTCAGTGCTCCTTTAAAAGTATATACCCCACACAATGTCAGAAATGTTTCACAACAAAAAGCGGAAAAATGGTTAATGGACAGCTGGATTCTAAAGTATGAAGCAATACTAATAGACTCCCCTGACTTAGAACTAAGCGTGACTTCTGCTCAGAGTCCAGCACAATTTTTGTTTGGAGAACCATCAGAGGAATTACAACATAACTGTTTAGAGGTAATTGAGACCCAGACTAAGGTGAGACCAGATTTAAGAGATGCTGAGTTGGAAAATGGAGAAGCGCTGTTCAGAGATGGCTCCTCCTGAGTGGTAGAAGGGAAGAGAAAATCGGGATATGCAATAATTAATAAGGACTTAGAACTTGTGGAATCAGGACCTCTGAGTCCATCATGGTCAGCTCAGGCTTGTGAGCTGTATGACCTATGTAGGGTCCTGGAATTACTAAAAGGAAGAAGCGGGACTATATTTACAGATTCTAAATACGCATATGGGGTGGTCCACACTTTTGGAAAAATTTGGGAAGAAAGAGGTATGATTAATACTCAAGGGAGGAATTTAATACATCAAGAATTAATAGTAAAAATTTTAAAGGCTTTAAGAGAACCAAAGGAGATAGCAGTGGTACATGTGAGGGGACACCAAAAGGGATTAGATTACTGAACTAGAGGAAATAACTTAGCAGATAAAGAGGCCCAGGAAGCAGCCTTGAGGACTAAAGTTGCCAAAATTAATGTCATACAAACAAAGGAGGACACCAGCAAAGAAGAACGAGAGGAAAGAGAGAAGTTTGCCCCACAAGAACAAACAAAATTGGAGAAAATAGGAGCTAAATTAGAACAAGGAAAATGGACACTGCCCGATGGGCGAGAAATGTTGCCAAAAGCCTACACCAGGCGAATATTAGAACGTTTGCGTGTGCAAACACATTGGGGTACAAAAGCGTTAAGTGATCATTTTCTTAAACAATTTGGTGGTATTGGAATTTTTGAAATAGCAAAGCAAATTACACAAGGTTGCTTAACCTGTCAAAAGGTAAATAAGACAGTGTTTGGACAAGCAGCCACGGGAGGGAGAAAAACAGCTTACAGACCTTTTGAGAAAGTACAAGTCGATTTCACTGCATTGCCTAAGGTAGGGAGGATAAAATATTTATTGGTAATAGTAGATCATTTAACACAGTGGGTAAAAGCGTACCCTGTAGCACGAGCTACGGCACAGATGGTGGTAAAAATTTTATTGGAACATTTGATACCTAGATATGGGATAATCCAGTACATTGATTCTGACCAGGGCACACATTTTACTTCTAAAATAATAAAACTACTATGTCAATCATTAGGTATTCAGTGGGAATACCACACTCCGTGGCACCCACAAAGCTCGGGGAAGGTAGAAAGAATGAATCAAACAATAAAACAACAATTGGCTAAATTAATGATTGAGACGCAAATGCCCTGGACGAAATGTTTACCACTGGCACTTCTAAACGTAAGAACTAAACCATACAGTGAGACTGGATTATCGCCATATGAAATGTTATATGGCGTGCCTTATTTTCAAGGAATGCCTCTGGGGAACAATGTAATTGAGCATCATAGTATCCAACAGTATATAATTACCCTTGGAAAAAGATTAAAAGAATTAAGAGAGATTGGGATGGTGGCCCAAACACCACCTTTAGGATTTGCAATTCATCAGTTAGAACCAGGAGATAAAATTCTGACAAAAACATGGAAAGAAGGAAACCTATCTCCCCTCTGGGAAGGGCCTTTCCTTGTTTTATTAACTACAGAAACAGCTGTGAGAACTGCTGAAAAAGGATGGACACATGTGTCACGAGTGAAAGGTCCAGTGAAGGAGTGGAAAGTCACATCTGACTAAATTGCTGTGGGAATTTTATTGCGGCTACTCCTGTAATAGAAACAGGAGTGAAACATGAAATTCCCACAGTTGCTAAAAATCTATTTGTAAATCTTGCTGAAAACATTGCTGAAAACATTGAATATAGCTAATTGTTACGTTTGTGGTGGAACAAATCAAGGTGAACGATGGCCATGGGAAGCTATGGAGAGCAATATAAGTAACCCCCAAGTTTGGAAAACAATGGGAAAGGGTAATAGGAAACAACAATGGGTACTCCAAACGAGTATAATCGGAAGGAGTTGTTGGCAAAAGAAGAACAGGAAAAAGGAGCTGGAACTAGAATTTGTCCTTTGTGTAGAAGGTGGTGTGTATTTGTAAGATTAGTGTTGCAGGCTAACTGGCAGTTTTCTGTAGCCATAAAGCCTTGCAAATAAAGAGGATCGCCAGGCTCGGGCAACTGCTCAGGTCTGGACAAACCACTGATCTATCAAAGCTCTGGCCTTCACAAGCAGTGCTCAATTAATTTGGGTACTAAGAAAGCACCCCCTTAAAGGAAAGGAGAGGGCAAGACCGGAGGGGAACTGGTATTGCGGCTTAAAAAGGGTCTGCCAAGGGCTGCAACCCCTTCGGGCTGTGACCGCCGACCACTATGGCCCTGACCGGACCTCTTCTAGTTCTACTTGGGGTGAGTTCCTTGACTCTGACTACGGCAAATAACTGTAGTCAATATTGGAACAAGTCCAGCTGGGGTTTACCCCAGAAAAATGGAAAAAGTGAGGACCTTTTCTAATTGTACAGCCTGTACCTGTAATCATATTTGCCAAGGAATTGGAACAATAAAACCTAGGTTTTTTTCCTGTTACCCATAAATCAGGGAGAGCCAGGTGTATAACGAATGGCCTCCTGAGAGACAAACTTGGAAAGGAGTCAATCTAGGAGGATTTGGGGGAGATTTTATGGGTGGTGATTGGCTTACTAAAATCGGGATAGTTGTACTGGGGATATGTGGGGGATTGTTACTAGATTAATCTACTCGGTTATACAAGGAATGCAGATATCTGCAGTACTCAATTGGAAATGAAAACACGAATCAATACTGCAAAGAAGAAGATGGGGGATTGTGAAATATGTTCATCTGATTCGTGTGATGAAGTGTAATCTTCTGTACTTTTATGGATTTCTCCTGCACCATAAAAAGGGGTATTTTACAGGAGAAAGTTAAACTACTTTGCTGGTATATCAGCTCAAACCAGTTTGACCACTGACCGCATAGTATTGTGTAAAGAGAAACTTGTAAAGTGCATGCATAAAGTTTGGGGTCATCCTGGGGGCACGCCGAGGAAGATTTGACAAGACTCTAGAAGGAGAAGAGGGCATGCGCCGAAGAAGACACGCCTATTCATGAATACGTATTAGCAGACAGGATACAAACCAAGAACAGTAACTGTACCGCGTGCATCTTGGTGGAGCGGAGACTCCCGGAGCACCCAGCGCTGTTTGCTTGCCTCTATTCGCTTAATAAATTGTAAATTTGAATTGGAATCCTGTTTGGGACTAAATCATTTATCACATCCTTATCCAGCATCTTTTCAAAATACTGGTAAGACTCAAGCCTGCATCGTAACTGGTTCCTCTACCATCCGCTGTAGGAGTCCCCTGTGTTCCGGAAACACCACAGGGCACATCGAACTATAACACAAAGCGCTATGGATAGAACCACAATAATTATTCAAGTAACAAATAATCGTTGTAACCATGATAGGTTTGGTAAACCAAGAGGTTAGCTTTCCCACAGCACAGAAAACCCCCAAAAGGTGTCATCTTGAGTTACTTCACGTAGGATTTTTGCTTGTTCTCTGATCTCCCGTAAGTCAGCAGATATTCACCCACTTTGGTCTACATACATGCAACAGCTGACATTGATTACTGTGCACACCCCTGCCTGTGAGGCTAATATTAAATCTGGAGCCATACGATTTTGTGATACTATTTTCAATAAACTAGTAGTTTCTTCTTGGAGTTTCCTGATGGCAGGAGTCTATAGTTTTATTCTCGATTATCTCTATTACAGCCGAGATGTTTATTATAGCTTTTTCTAACTCGCTAACCCCCAGAAATGGGATTAGCCACCGCACAAAGCTATGAGAGCTTGTCAGCTTTTCTATTAAGGGCTTACTCACCCTTCAGTTTCTTCTCACGGGATTCTGTGTTGTTTTATCAATAATAGTGATGTTGGGAACCAGGGTGTCCAACGTACATGCTCCCCACCACCTCAGAGGTAAAGTCTTCCGAGCTGCTGTACCACACAACCAGTACCACCCTGTCCCTAGCGGAACCGGGAGGCCAGTATAATTAAGTAACTGAAATGCTGGATCAATAGAGACAAAATGTGGTCCTCTGTCAGAGGATATAGTTGCTGGAACTCCAAAACGTGGTATTATCTCTTGTATCAATGCTTTAGCTGTCTCCCGAGCTTTAGCTGTTCTGGTTGGGAATGCCTCTGGCCAACCTGAAAAGGTATCAGTTAATACCAATAAATATCGATACCCCCCTTTTCTTGGAAGTTCTATAACATCAATCTGTCATTGTTGCCCAGGCCCATTGTCTCTCCCAATCTGGCCCATTTCTGGCTTGGCGGTATTCTTGGGATTAGTTTGGAGACAAAGATCACGTTGTTGAGTTACCTGTCTCACCATAGTATACAAATTTCTGGCCACACTTTCTCTAATTAAATGTTTATATAGAGTCTCCATCTCCCAATGCCTTTTCCTATGTTCTTCCCTTACCAAATGCCATATTAGGCAGGAGGGAATAACCACGTTTCCTTGTGGGGTATAAGCCCACCCTTCTTTGTTATATGACCCTTCCAGATCTGTGATAAGGTTTTGATCTTCCTCGGTATATTTTGGCTTACCTTCTAGGGAGATTCGCCGTCAGGGACTAAAGCTCCTTCTGTTTTTATCTCTGTTTTAGCTACCTGTTTTGCCTCTCTGTCCACCAGCTCATTTCCTCTCTCCAATTCCGAGCTCACTTTCCGGTGAGCCTTAATATGCATCATCGCCACCTTCTCAGCAAGTTGGACTGCTTTCAACAGTCTCAAAATCTCTTTTGCATGCTTAATAGTTTTCCCTTGAGAGCTCAGTAACCCTCTTTCCTCCTAGATTGTTCCATGCACGTGCACAACTCCGAAGGCATATCTGGAGTCTGTATAAATATTCACAACTTTGCCTTGAGCCACTTCCAAGGCTCGGGTCAGAGCAATTATTTCTGCGCTCTGTGCAGAGGTATTTATGGGCAAAGGTCTATTATTTCTTGACTAGTGGTAATGGCATATCCCACGTGTCTTTTACCACTCAGGACATAGCTGCTTCCACCTGTGAACCAGTTCTCTCCGCTTTCCATAGGGTTGTCTTTTAGATCTGGTCGGTTTGCGTACGTTGTTTCAATAGTCTCCAAACAGTCATGATGCGCTGGTTCTCCCGTGTTTCCACTAAGGAAAGAAGCTGGGTTGACAATGTTAGTAACTACGACCTCCACATCATCCTGTTCTATCAGTATAGCCTGATATCTCAGGGATCTTTGTGGAGAAAGCCAGTGCCCACCCTTTGCGTCCAGCACTGCGGACACTGTGTGAGACACTAAAACAGTCATCTTCTGGCCCAGAGTAAATTTTCGGGCTTCTTGTACATTCAATATTACAGCTGTAATTGCTCTCAAGCATCCAGGCCAACCCTTCGCAGTTGCGTCTAACTGTTTGGAAAAGTAGGTAACTGCTCGTCGATAGGGGCCCAGATCTTGTGCTAATATTCCCAGAGCAATTCCCTGTTTCTCGTGGGAAAAGAGAAAAAAAAGGTTTACTCACATCGGGGAGCTCTAAGGCCGGAGCCGACACCAAAGCTTTCTTTAGTAGCTCAAAGGCTCGTGTGCTCTCTTTGCCCGTCCAGATCATACAATCGTATCGTAACAGTTTCCTTTCTCCAGACGGTATTTCCCAAGATTCCAAGTCTTTTGCGAGCTCATTGCCAAAGATGGTAGACTGTTCGTAAATCCTTGTGGCAACACCGTCCAAGTGAGCTGAGTCTTGCGACCACTTTTGGGGTATTCCCATTCAAATGCAAATCATTTTTGGCTGGCTTCATGGAGAGGGAGGCAAAAGAAGGCATCCTTCAGATCTAAAACAGTAAACCAAGTTAGTTCAGCTGTTAATACGGTCAACAGGGTATATGGATTTGCTACTACGGGGTAAAGGTCCTCAGTTATTTTATTTACGGCCCGTAGATCCTGGACCACACTATACAACCCGTCAGGTTTACGAACAGGTAATACAGGGGTGTTGAAATCAGACTCACAGTTTTTCAGTAATCCTATTTATAAAAATCTTTCAATCACTGGCCGAATTCCTTCCTTACCTTCCCTTCTGCGGGCAGACTGGTTAAGAATAGACTCGGTATCTGGATATATTGCTGATCTTTTACTTCCAGAGTAATTTCTCCTTTTTCAAATGTAATTTTTGCACCCAATTGTTCTAACAAATCTCTTCCCAAAAGTGGCTTTGGGGAGTTGGGCCTATGTAGGGATTTGTGGATACCCCATTGTTTTCCCAATTTATACTTCAAAGGTTTACAAAAATATGCCTTTTCACTTTGGCCAGTCGCTCCTTTTACCATGATATAGTCGTTTCCCAGGGGCATCAAGGCTTGATTTAAAACCAAATATGTTGCCCCTGTGTCAACCAAAAATTCTACTTCTTGTTCTTCCTTCCCCAGCCTCAGTATAACCAGTGGATCTGCTAGGGTAGATTCCCCAGGTCCCTGTCAATCCTTTTTCACATGGGCTACTATTCTTCCTCTCTGGTGGCTTCGCCTCTTTGCCTTGTTTCTTGGACACCCTCCTTTCCAATGACCAAATTTCTTACACAACACACATTGATCCTTACCTAATCAAGATGGTTCTCGTCTAGGCCTCCCTTCCTCCTCTTCCCTGACAACTGCTATCCTTCCTCTTTGCCCTTGTCTATATTCTTCCTCTCTATTACTAAATACTCTCCACGCTTCACCCAGCAACACTTCCAGATTTCTACCTTCTGTAGGGCGCAGCTTCTGGAGTTTGTGCCTAATGTCCCCCGTAGACTGACCCAAGAACAGGGAGACTATTTGTTGTATTCCTACCTCTGACCCAGGATCCAGCGGTGTGCTACGGCGCATTACATCCCTCAATCGATCCAGGAACTCGGATGGGGACTCAGAAGGACCTTGTTTAACTGCATATAGAGCTGACCAGTTTGTGGTTTTGGGAATAGCCCTTTCCATTCCCTTCAAAATCCATTCTTGATATTCCTGTAGCCTCTCCATATGGGCAGATTTATTAGCGTCCCATTTTGGGTCTCGGAGGGGAAATATTCTTTGACATCCCCCCCGTGATCTTGTAATGGTCTTCAGCTAAATTCTCTGCTGTTTTCAAAATTAATTGCTTTTCTGTTTCTGTCATATACTCTAAGAGCAACTGTATATCTTTCCAGTCTGGATTATGTTGTTTTACCATGAACTGAAAATGCTTAGTAACACTCACCGGGTCGCTTCTATAGTCTCTTGCAACTTTTCTCCATTCTCCTAGATCAGTGGTGGAAAAGGGCACCTTAATCATCATTGTTCCTCCATCAGGTCCCACTGCCTCTCGGAGTGGGGCTTGTAAAGCTGTAGGGACAGTCCTAGAGGCAGTTTTCTTCCTTGTGCGGGAAGATATGGGACCGTCCATACAGTGCCTACTGTAATCATGAGACTGGCATAAAAATTGAGATTTTTATAATGCAGCTCATATTTGTTCTTTGCTTTCTTTGTGAGTTCAGGGTTTGGTTTAGGGCACATTGTAATTTTTAGATTTGTTTTAGAATCAAGAAGCTTGGGAGAAAATTTTTGTGATTGGGTTTTTTGGTTTGGTTTTTTTTGTCCATCCATAGTCATTTGTCATAAAGAGCTGAGCATTCAAGGAAATACCAAAACTATTATGATTTGCAAAGTGAAAACCTGTAGTACGTTCTGAACAGATTTGGTCGCCTTCTATTATGCTTAAATTGTGGCCTGTCATGATGGACACCAAACTTCACGCCAAACTTGACATCTGCAGTATTCAGAGTATGTGCATTTGTCAAGCAATGAGCTAGCAAGTGTCTGGAATTGTTAGGTAGCAATGCCTGATTAAAACATGGTCTATATTCATAGGAAGCAATCCCAGAAAATGAAGAGGAATTTGCAGCACTTAAAAAAAGACATCATATTTATGCAGTACAATTCAGGTAAACGTAAAAGAGTTCAAAACCTTCCCTCCTTGGCTACCAGTTTTGAGAGAAGTATGGCGTTGTGCGTAGAACAAAGGGATGTCTGTAAAACTTTCCCTGTTGCATGCTCAGTCTGTAAGAACGTTTCATGTTTTGCAGAAATGCTAACAGCTTCAAAGGTTATACAAGCAAGGTAGCTTCCCCCACCATCTTTTCAGAAATACGGAAAGCAGGAAAATCCCAGAGTCTGGAAAAGTTGCTGGCAGAATCGTTTGCCCGAGGTAGGTTTAAAATTGAGAGATTCTTGGCCCTCTTCATAATTCATGTAACTAATTTTCCACAAGTTTTCTAGGCTTGCTTCTGTGGGTCCTATGATAATGCAAAGAGAACAAGTGAAGCTCTAGAAGTAAAATACTTCTCATAAGTTTAATCCCTTTTTTAGTTTAAAAGACCTCATGCACTGTGAACTTGTTTTATAGTCTTCTCCCCAAATGTAGGTGTGGAGAGTCACAGAAAGACATAAATATTGAAGTCTCCAGTAGCTGCATGTTCCCTGTTTTTATTCTAAAGAAATGTTTGGAAGGTATTTCTGAGGAGTTAATGTTGTTTATGTGTTGGGTTTGTTTGGGTTTTTGCTGTGCTGGCTTAATTCTCATTGATTATAGTCTAATCCCTTTGTGTTTCTTTTTACAAAGAAATCCAAGCAATAGTTACCAATATTAACCAAGACAATAGAGTCCTTAATGCCGGGGATCTTTTTTTGTACGTCTTGCCTTTTTTAAGCTGCTTTCCAATTTCTCAGTGGGCAGGAAACTAGATGGCACGTGTTTTTTCCCTTTTGTGTCCTTGCAGAACTCTTGCGTTGAATTTTAACTTCTGTGTTGCCTGTGAATAACGTAGAGAAGTGATACATTGCTTTGTACAGCAATGCACCTTGATTTTGAATGCATGATGAATACCGTGGAAGGAACCAAACGCGAGGAAAGTTTTATGTGAGTGTGTTCCTATATTTCTTTTTTTTTTCTGAATTTGTAACTGCAATTGGGGAGTAAAAAAATTTCAAGCCAAAACCAAACTCCTAATCACCCCCGACCTCCTCAAACACCTAGTGTCTTGTCAGCTGTGGAATGACGTCGCTCAGTGAGTTAACCTTGAGGAGAGATTTTGTTTGGTCCAGACTGTGGGCAAAATCCAAGAACTAGCAAAATAAGGTCCTCATTTGCTAGAGCTCTGTGTGGGGAATTGTTATAGGAGAAGAAGTGTTAACTTCTTAGGGCGAGCGGACTTGCATTTGAATCCTGAATTTGTTCTTTTGGCAACACAACATTTTCGCTCTTTCACCCTAAGGAAAACTCTTTTTTTGCCAGTTTCCCATAAAAGCGATCATGAACAAGGTTAACTTCATTTGGTAAAACGACTCCTTTTGACAGAAGGGGAAAATATCAAGTATGCAATGAGTGGAGTCACAGATGAATCTACCAAGCAGACCACAATGTTTACTCTCACAGGCTTTACTGTATACGAAGCTAGTGGACTCAAGTAATGGATTGATAAGTGTATAAGCATTTGCAGAATGAGGACTTTTCAGTTAATCTTCTGTAAGATTTTTGTCTACACCAGCTTGTACGCCAGGATCCTAGCTCACTTTCTGTGCTTGGGTCTTTGAGTTTGTTTCTGCATTCAACTTGGTTTCCAGGAAAACATGTAAAATCTGTGATCATTACAGCATGCCATAATAGTTAATATGCCAGATTTAAGAAAAACACGGCTAAGGAGCTTCCTTCTTCACAACCCCCCAACATATAAACCCCCAAAATGAAGGAATTCCTTAAACCTAGAAAGAAAGAAATACGCTGTGAGTCACATGTTGCGGTGATGTGGTAGCAGCAGGGTCCTTAGAACCGATGATTTACAAGACCTAATGTCTTTCTGTGGACTTTGAAGGCTGAGTGTTTTGTACTCTAGCAATTTCCTGCTACTGTTATGTATTCACGTAGATCTGTAAGGCAATTGTTGTTACTTTCTTTGCATAGTCTGGTAAAATATTTGTATAATAGGAAAATTATGTTTTTGTGCTACTCTCCTTGGGAAACAGAAACTAAGCCTGCCATTAGATGCTAGGCCACAGTCGTTGACGGAGCAGGGTAGTGTATCTTACATTTTGTGCTACACTTGGTCAAGTCTCATCTCTATCGTATTCGCTGTTACTTTATTAAATTTAGTATCTGCACTTTCTATTTCCAGACAGGCCTCTCATTCAGAGCACAGAGGCATGGTTCTCTCTGCGTCTGGCTTCCCGTCCCTATCTTTTCATTCCTTCCTCTCCTCCCTGTAGCCTACTGCTATCGTTTTCTTTCACCAGCTCTCTCTCTGCCGGGCTCCGGAACCCTGTTTTTTCATTTCTCCCTGTCTGTCTTGTAGCTCCTCAGTACTTTTTCTTTCCCTGGCTCCCTGTCCCTGTTTCTTCCTTCTTGGCCCTGTAGCACGCTCTGATTCTGTTCCATTCTCTGCCTCTGCTTTCCCAGCAATCTGTCCCTCGCTTTTCATTCCTCCCTCTCCGCGCTGTCGCCCGTGCGGTCTCTTGCCTTTCTCCGTCGCTGGCTGGCTGGCTGTCCCTGCTCATTCATTCCTCCCTCTCCCCCCTGCAGCGCCTGTCGCTTTTGTCCGTTCTCCCTCTCGCTGTCTCTGGCTCCCTCATGACCCTATTTTGGACTCCCACCACCCATGCACCCCCTTCTTTCCATGCTCATTGCTCTTCTTGTTGCTCTCCAGCTCTCTTTTTTCCCCAGCTCCCTGTACGGTGCAGATATGGGGGTTGTTTTGGCGGTGTTCCCCGCCCCTTACCTCCGTGTTTCACTGTCCTGGCTCCCCATTGTTTCATTCCTCCTTTCGGCTCGGTTGCCACTTTTTTGTCTCTCCCTCTCTCCTGGTCTGACTCCCTGCCCCCGGTCTCCTCTCTTGTAGCGTCCCGTGCCTCACACCTCGTTTTCGGCTGCGTCTCGCGGCATGGCGGGAGCCGTAGTCCTGAGGCACGGGGTTTGCTCTCGGCCATGTTCGTTCCCCGCCATGCCGGGAAGCGTGGTCTTCCGGGCGGTCACGTTGTGCTTGCTAGTGCATGCCGGGAGATGTAGTTTTTGCGACGCGCGTTCCCGGGCATGCGTGGTGGCGTGCCTCCTCGCCGCTCTCAGTGCTGCCGCCCTGTGACCAAACTTAGGTACTGCAGCTCGGCAGCTGCGCATGCGCGGTACAGCACCTCGTCGCTCAGAAGCTGCGCATGCGCGATGGGCGCATTGCCGCATCTCGGGAGGCACGCATGCGCGCTGGGGAACCTCGCCGCAGCTGGGAAGCCGCGCATGCGCGGCGGCGCCTCAGTGACCCACGCTGCCGGCCGCCGGTAACCGCGATGCCGTTCTGCGGTCCCTGCGCGCTCCTTGCTACTTCCCGGTAAGGTCGCGCCGTTGCCGCCCCATGTGCGCAACGTGAGCGGGTGCTCGCCCTGCAAAATGAGGCACGGCCGCCGGGTGCTCGCTGCTACTGCAGCTCGGCGTTCGCGCAGCGCCCCTCGCCCCTGCGGCGCGCCGCCGGCGTCCGGCGCATGCGCGGTGCGCGGGAGCAGCATGGCGGTGCAGCGGGGTCCAGTTCCCGGCGGGCGTGAAGGGCCGGGACCACCGGTGAGGCGAGCGAGCCCCTGGGGCGGGTGCGGGGCGTCTCCTGCGCACCGGCCGCCCGCGGGTGGCGGGGCGAGGAACTTCGAGCCGCCCGCTGCGACCGGCTGCCGGCCCGCTGGAGGCGAGTCGGGTCGGGGCAGCCCCGGGGAGTTACCGGGGCTCTGGGAGGAGGGAGGGAGACGGACACCCCCCAGGCGCGGACGCCGGGCGCCTCCCAACTCGTCAGAGCCCCCCGCTCGCTTCTCCTGGCCCCGCGCAGCTGCCCCCAGCTCCAGCCCCTCCCCTGAAGCCCGTCCCGTAGCCCCGGGCCGGCCCCGGGCCCTGTCGCAGAGGCGGCAAGCCGGGCCTCGCGTGCGCTGGGTTCTCCGTGAAAGCGGACGCCGTTGGCAGCGGTGCAGGGGCAGAGCGGCGTCTCCGGCGGCCCCCGTGGAAGGAGAGGCTTCGGCCAGGGGGGAACTACGGTAATAAGGGTCACTGCTGCTTCTTTCCCTCTGCCAGGGGCCGCGCTGGGGGGGGATGCCGCTGACCGCACCCGCCTCGGGCTCGCGTGGGTTGTCTCTGCCCAGCCTCGCTCTCCTCGTGGCACGGCTGCAGGAAGGGACAGGCGGAGCGCTTGCCGGCCCTGGGCGGGAGCTGCCACGGCCAGAGCTGGAGAGGCCAGAGAACGGTAAAGAGGAAGAAGAAACCGAAGGCCGGCCGGCCGGCAGCTGCCTCCTGCTGCAGGGAAGAGCGAGCCAGCCCCTCCAGGTGAGGTAGGATCCCTCTTCGTAGTCCGCAGCAGGCCACACCATCGACATGCAGGGTCTGTACGCGTCACCAAAGGCGGCCGCGTAGCGCACGAGCGAGGCTACGTGTGTAGGGAGCCCCGTCTTGTACGAGCTGTAAGACACCCCGGTATTCTCTTAGGTGGAGGACAGCCAAGCGACAGGAGTTACAGAAGGCGAAGGGAGGAGAGGAGGAGGAGGAGGAAGAAGCGTCTGAACTGGCGAACTCTCCCAGCAGTGCAGGGAGTGAAAGCTGTGGTGAGTCCCAGGCCCTCGGGGCCCTGTTGCCCCTATTCTGCATCCCGGGCCCTCACTGCCTCTCCCCTGGCCCCCCCCTCTTTCCCACGCTGATGTGGTTCCCCCCCTCCACCCCCCGCCCATACCTCCTTTCTCCATCTCACTCTGACCAGCTCCCCGTCCTCATCTTTTAGGTCCTCTCTCTCCCTGCTCTGTAGCTTGTGGCTATTTTTCCTTCCTCTGCCTCTCTCAGTCTGGCTCCCTGTCCCTGCTTTTCCATTCCTCCCTCTGCAACGTAGCGTGTTGCTACTCTTTTCTTTCACAGTCTCTCTCTGTCCGGCTCCCAGCCACCGTTTTTGCCTTCCTTCCACTCTGTTCTCACCTTCTGGCTCTCTCTGCCTGGCTGAACATCTGCTGATGTTCAAGGTCTTCCTTCTCGGCCCTGTAGCACAGCACAAGTCTCTTTCTTCCTCTGTCTCCCGCTACCCTGCTCCCTGTCCCTGTTTTGCAATTTTGTCCTTGTCAGCCCTGAGCCACGCTGCAGTTTCATTTCTTTTGCCGTCTTGCCCTGTCCGGCTCCCTGCCAGGATCTTTTAATTCTTCTCTCTCTCCCTCTTGAAGCCCATCGCTGTTTTACTCTTTCTCCCTGTCTCCCTGTCCATCTCCCCCTCTCCGTCTTTACTTACTCGTTTAAGGTCTCAGCCACTGATTTTACTTAAAAATGTCACTTCTTGCCCGACAAGATCAAACAGACCGTGAGCAAGCTTGTTAGGCTTCCCGTGTAAACTCACGGATAACACAAAGCTCCTTAGGCTTCCCGTGGAAATCACTGGTACCAGGTTAAATTGACCTCCTTGTGCCATCCTGAGGCCGAAAGACCGAGGAGCTAATTCGATGACTAGATATGGACAAAGGAAGCCCCAGGTTCAACTGGCAGACTGCGTGAGGAAGACTGTGGACGACCACCTGAGGGTGAAAAGACCCTAACCCTAATTTTACTGCGCATGCTTGGACTATGTCAACGAATTCCGGGAACTCCTCACCATAAGACTGCCCTTCTTGGGGGATCTGATGACACGTATGACTTTTCTGCATATGAACTGATGTGCTTTACTAACCCGTCGGAGCACTCGTGGTGGAGCGATCCCCAGCGCTGCCCAGCGCTGCCGTAAGGAATGCCCGCCTTCTAAAGCTTCAAACTAAGTGTTAGAGGGTTTTCTGGCCGACTTTTCAGTATCCCTTTGTATTTGATTGTTTGTGGTATTCCCTTAGTGGCTTCACTTGTTAGATTTTCTATCTACGTCTCCGTTTTAGTTCGCCATCCCTGCCTCTTAATTTTTTCCTTTTGCCGTAATCACCATTGCTTTTAAAATTTTCTGCCGCCTTTTCTCTCATTCACGGTCCTTATTTGCCTACCCTTATTTTTTAACTGACTTCTTCCCTTCCCTTAGTGCCCTCTGAAACAAGGATCTAAAACAATTAGAAGGTTTTAGCATGTGTAACTAATCAACTGTCAGTTTTACAAATTTCTGAAGAGATGTACTTTCTGGAAGGTTATTGATTTCGTGATTAGTTTAACTGTAGTATAGACTTCTTTAGCCTAGCAACCGTGGCATTATGTTTAACAGCCTATTCTCATAGTCCTTAGGCTGTATTTGCCTCAGTGCCAACACTGTACCTATATGTAAACAGTTCATCAGGAGGAAAGCAGCCCTGATGAAAATTAAAACACAAGTAGAAACGGAGAAGACAGGTGGAGAGAACCAAGAGGAGAAGAGTTAAGAGCAAGGACTGAGAAATTGATGAGTGCAGAGGAGATACCTTCACCTTGAGCACAGAAACGTCCTAGCAGGAGTGCTCAAACACGGATGATAAGAAGGAACCGCTTGGCTGAAGAACAGAAGGGGAAAACATCCAAGGAGAAGGAACTATCCTCAGGAGACCTGTGACCATAAAAGGGAAAAAGAAGGAGGGGGCTAACTCCCCAAATGACCACCGACGACCGCCCGAGACCCCCACGCACGTGTAGTGTAGTTTTGCAACACCAGCGTTACGTAAACGTGGCAGATAAGCGAGGAGGCGGAGATTTCTCAGGACACGTGCGAATATTCACGTCTTTCAGGTATATAAAGGATGAAGTTTTGCTTCAGCGCGCGCGCGTTGGGAGGAGATATCCCCCAGGCATCCGGCGTGGCAATAAAGGCGTCTGCTTAATGACACTTTGGTGTTACTGAGTTTAAATTTCTGTAACTTTTGTGAATCATTTGGTGACCCAGGTGGGAGGGACATCCTCTGTTCAGCTGTGGGACCCGATGAGTCTGGGACTCTCTTGGGTTTACCCCTGGAGATCTTTTTTCTGGAGAGACCCCCGTTCTCAGTCGGATCACCGCGGGGACAGACAAAGACCCTCTGGCAAGAAGACATCCTTAAATCCTGAATTGGTAACGATCGATCAGTTTGGGACCGTCTTTAAGACGTGCAGACGTGCACACGGGTCGGCGTATACCGGCTCGCTAGCACCTTACGGGTGTACCTCTGGGGGACTTGTGTCCCATATGGTAGGGGATTAACTTCCCCGTTTGGAGGGGCTGCGTCCCCATTTGGAGGTCCGGTTAACTGTTACCTGACTTTTGGCTAATGCATTTCGGGTATTGGTTATTGGTTTGTCATTTATCGGATTTTGGTTATTAACGGTAAAATTTGCATCAGATATGGGAGAGTCACAGAGTGGCGGAATTCTAAAGAAAAGCCCACTGGGATGTGTTTTGCAGCACTGGAGAGATCCGGGGGGAGTGCCGGGAGGCAGTGTCGATAGGAAAACTTTAATTAAGCATTGTAATCAGTGGTGGCCTCTCTAGAAGCCAGACGGTGGAGAAAAACGGCCCTTTAACAGGACATTAAAATAGAATACATTATTACATTAAGGTACATATAATTGTAATATACTACTACACACGTTATAATAGGTATTATACATTTAGTGTAATAGTACAATTTAATGCTCTTCCTTCAGGGAGAAGGAAAATGGGATGAAGTGCTTTATGCAGATACGTATGTTTTTCACTCTACGAAACCACCCTGAATGGCAGAAAGAACGTGGAATCAATTCAGCACCCCAGGACCCTATGGTCCTGGCGATAGAAAAAGACAAACAATAAGCAAAATAGGAAGCAAAAAAGATGTTGCTCGCCTTGTAGCATTGGACAAAGATGTTTAAAGGTTGACAGAATGGGAGATTAAAGGATTGTTTGACCCCGATTGCGAGGATGTGCGTGCAATGTCGGATGCGGTGTTCAGCGAGGCAGAAAAGCAGAGTGTTGTGAGGGTGGCCAGACCCCCAAGTCCAGGCTCTGGTTTTGGCTGGAACTCTGCCGGGAACAGTGGATAACCATGTTCCCATTACCAGTCCCGGTCGGGGCCCTAACCAGCCAGGAGCCCGGGACTTAGTACCGCGGTACAGGGAACGAATGGCTTCTGGAATAAGAAGTGCTGTCCCAAAATCAGTAAATTGGTCTAAATTGTATGAAATTAAACAAGATAGATAGAAAAGAATCCCCTACTGATTTTTTGAACCGATTAAAAGAAGGGATGCAGAAATATACTCCTTTAAACCGTACCTCTCGGGAGGGAAAGGGTCAGTTGTTATTCCTGGTTCTGGGACAGCTGATGGATGATGTCAAGAAAAAGTTACAGCAAGTGCAAGGAACAGATGTGAGAGATTTAGAGAAATTGCTGGAGACTGCTTGGCAAGTGTGTCGGAATAGGGACAGGCGGGGGGGGGGAATGGGCAAAACAATTGCCAGCGCTACAGCGGCTGCTTTGCGCACCGCAGGGGCCAGGTAACCTCTGGGAACCCACCGGGAAACACCACTAATGGGAGGCGAGGAGCCATGAGAAGTAGCCCAAGTGCCCCGTCTCGGGGAAGTCAACCCCTCCCGAAAGATCAGTGTGCCTACTGTCAGCCAAGGATGGAGCTCGAATGGCGGGGTATGCCGTGACCACCGCAGAGCGAGTGCTGGAAGCAAAGTCACTCCCTGAGGGTACATCCGCACAACGAGCCGAATGAATTGCTTTAGTGAGAGCTTGTTGAAGGACTGCGAGCGAACACCCGGACAAATTCAAAATACGCCTTGGGTGTAGTTCATGCCCGTGGGGCTATCCGGAAGGAACGGGGACTTCTGACTGCCCAGGGAAAACATTAAGCTTGCTGACGTGATCCTAAGACTTTTGGATGCGGTACAGTCGCCTTCGGCGGTTGCGCTTATGCACCGCAAGGGGCACCAAGAGGGTGACGCTGCTCAGGAAGTGGGATAAATCGGCAGATTATGAGGCAAAAAGAGCTGCGGAACAAGGTGAGGTGTTAAGTTTGATTCCTGAAAAAGCTTTGCCGCTACCGGACTCGGTCGACTGTGATGAGAAGGATCTTAGATTAATTAAAGATTTGGAAGCAGAAGTTGAATCATCAGGTTGGGCAAAATTAAAAGGTAACAGAGTAATAGTTCCCTTTAGAATAGTACGGAAACCGGTAAAAGCAGAACACGACCAGACTCATTGGGCAACTGAAGCCTCGTATGATTCCCTTATGAAGCAAAGAGTAGCCAGGAATTTGTTTCAAACTGTAAAAGCCATGGTTAATAACTGTGAAGTATGCAAAGGTGGGAAATCGTGTAAAATTTGGAAGTCTCGGTAAAGGGAAAGTTCCAGGTCAAAATTGACAAACAGACTTTTCCGAACTCCCACGGAAAGGGGAGGGTTTGGGATTTGTTCGTATTAACAGATACCTTTTCGGGCTGGCCAGCAGCTTTCCCTTGTAGGGCTAATAAGGCTAGGGAAGTGACAGGAGTACTCTTAAACGAAAATTATTCCCAGATTTGGAGTACCAGCAGTAATATCTTCTGATAGGGGTGCTCATTTTTGTGCGCAAATAGTGCAACGAGTTAGTAAAATTTTAGGAACAAACCGGCAACCGACCTCAGGCAAGTGGGCCAGTGGAGCAAATGAATCACTTAATTAAACAACAGCTAGCTAAACTTAGTCAAGAAGCAAATCTACATTGGTACCAAGCGCTCCCACTGTAGCCCTACTACGAATCAGGGTAAAACCGGGAACTAAAGAGAATTTAAGTCCGTTTGGAATTTTGTTGGGGCGGCCGTAACCGATCCCAATACCGAGGGGAAGATCTCACCCAGTTAGGCGAAAATAATCTATAGAAATACATAATAATATTAGGAAATTCTAAACGAGAGCGATTGCAAGTGCCTAGAGAGTCTAGCCAGACGTTCTCTCTAACAGGAGTTCCGGTTCCGGTTAACCCCTCTCTATTTAATAACCCCTGCTATGGAGTAGGTCATGATAAGAACAGCTTTAGATTTACATCACCTCTTGGGGTTGTGAAGAAGTTCGGAGCAAATTAGCCTCTCGGTTACCAAATTTTAAATGGATCAAAGAGCTGCTTGTACTCGTATTAGTTGATAGCTTATTTGTTTTATGTACGTGTTGTATAATTCGAGGTTCGCTATGGCGTTGTCAGAAGAATGGGGATGACTGTGTTACCTGGAAAAAGAGTAAGGTCAAACCTGAAGTCGCAACAGGGAGGTATTTTAATCGACGGACGAAGGAGAGTGGTACGTTATAAGGGACTGCGAACGAATTCGCAAGGGTAATAGAAAAGGGGGGAAGTGAAACAGAAGATGTCTGCTTAATGACACTGTGATGTTACTGAGTTTAAATTTCTTTCACTTCTCTGCATCACCTTGCTTTTTCATTATTCTTTCTCCAACTCTTTTAAAAGTTTGCCGTTTCTTTCATGTTTTATTCCCTTCTTTCCCTAACACCTATCGCTTTTTAAATGTTCTTGCCAGGCTTACTTTTGTTCCCTTTGTCTGTATTTTTAATTAGCTCTTGTCTTTCCTTAGCGCCCTCACTATTAAAACTTTCTTTCTACATCTCTGTTTACTGTCCCTATTTCACAATTTTTTCCTTATTTCTTTAATCCCTGTTGCTTTTAACATTTTCTACTTTTATCCCATCTTCTGTCTCTCTCTTCTGGTTTTTCTTTATTGTCATCGCATTTAAAATTGTCTCTCTATAGCTGTTTTACTCCACTGTCCCTATTTCTGTTTTTTCCTTTATTTCCCTAATGCCTATCACTTCTAACATGTACTTTCTGTGCCCTTCCATGTCTGTATCTTCAGTTATTTCTTGTCTTTCCTTAGTGCCACCCCTTCTTCAGTTTCCCTTCTACATCTCCATTTTAGTTCACCATCGCTGTCTTTAATTAAAGTCCTTGATCCCCATTGCTTTTCAAATTTTCTACTTTTATCCCGTCCGCTGTCGTTACTTATTAGTTATTTTCTCTTATTTTTTCCTAAGGGCACCGCTTTTTGTATTTCCTTTCTGCGTCTACTTTTATGTGGTTCCCTGTCCCCATTTTTCAATTTTTTTAGTCATCGTTCTTTTTGGTTTGAAATTTTGTTTCTCCGTGTACTTTTATCTCATTTTCTATCCCTACATTTTTTTCCCCGTTTCCTGTAACTTGCCGCTTCTAACATGTTCGTTCTAAATCTACTTTTATTAGGATGTAGCTCCCTTTTTTTCAGTTGGTTCCTGTCTCTCCTGTACCCCCTCACGTTTAGATTTTCTTTCCTCGTCTGTTTTTATCCACTTCAGCAGCTTCATTTTTTTAGCTCATTCTAGTGTGTCCCATACCTTGTTGCTTGTGAAATTTTCTTGCTATGTCTTTGCCTATTCAGGTTTTTTCCCTATTTTAACTTTTTTTCCCCGTCTTAACGTCTTCATTTTCGAATAACAGAATCATTTAGGATGGAAAAGACACTTAAGATCATCGGGCCCAGCCGTAAACCTAACACGGCCAAGTCCACCACTAAACCGTGGCCTTAAGTGCCACATCCACGCGCCTTTTAAATACCTCCAGGAACGGTGAGGAACTTATGTTTTTATGCTTACTTTAACCTGGTTTTCTGTCCCGATTATTTACTCTTTTCCTGTCTGTCCTCTACCTCATCGTTTTTTTAATTTTCTGTGTCTGCTTTTATGGAGACGGCTAACCCTACGTTTTTATTACTTCCTGGCTATCCTGTGTGAAATCACTTCTGAATTTTTTTCCCCCATCTGTTTTCATCCAGTTCACTGTCTTTATTTCATTCCCGCCTCTGCTATACCCTGTCACTATTTAAATTTGCTTTCTGCCTTTGTTGATTTCTTCTGCTGCCCCATTGCCAAGTTTCTCCTTCTTTAACACCTTCGCTTTTGATAATTTTTTGTCTACTTTTATCTGGTCTTCTCTCCCTATTTGTTAGTTTTTTCCTCCCCTGCCTCATACCCTTTTTTTCTTTTTAAATTCTCTTTCTATATTTGCTTTTATCCAGATGTCTATTCTTTTCCAATTCTTTCTGTTTGTCACACACCCCGTCGCTTTTTAGATTTCCCTGGCGCGTCTCCCTTACCCCCTCCCTACCCCCTCCCCTCCCCCATCCCGGGGTTTTACGGGGTCTCCTTGGCGTGCTGTTATCTCTGGAGCGTGATTTGTACCCCTCTCGGTTTGTCAGAACATCTCCTCGGGCCATCCCTCTTCCTCAGAGCGGTCTTTCTGTCCTCTCCTCCATCTTGCTCGCTTCCCGTCGGCCAGCGTCTCCCCGACGCCGCCTGTGCTCCGTTCAGATCCCCTCCCGAGTACCTCTGTGCCCTCCAGCCTTCTGCCGTCTCTCCGGCCGCCTCGGCACCCCTCTGATTTCCGCCACGACGCTTCCTGCGAGCGACCCCGTGTTCCGTAACCGGACTGTGAAACAGGAACTGAATTAACCGTAACTGCAGAGCGTAATGGCACATTTTCTCGTGTTTTACCCTTACCGCCTTTCAGGCCGTGGCTGGAAACCTGCTACGCGTGGCGCGCAGGATGCGGCAGCAGCTTTGGCGGCGGATGGCGAGAGGCGAAGGCCGAAGCAGAGGCTGCGCGGATCCCGTGCGCTGGGTTTATTGTTTTACTTAGGAGCGTGGCCGTTCGTCTTAAACTGTTTATGGTGTTCTCGCCCAGTGCAGCATTTTGCAATCAGCTGGTTTAAGGAAAACACGATGTCATCTCTGTCAAAGTTCTACATATTTTGGACGTGAAATATGAAACTGAGAACTTTAATCCTGGGTTTCCTGGGATTAGCTCTTGGAACTGCTTTAGAATCCCTTGTTTGTTGGCTCCCCGAAACTTACTGCTCATCTGCCAACTCTGCCCTGTACCATTTCACCTATTAATTTTTTTCCACGTTTCCCTCTCTGCGGCTCCCTCTCCCCGTTTTTTAATGCTTACTTGTGTTTCTTGTACCCTGCTGCATTTTAATTTCTCACGCTACAGTTCCCTCCCTCCGGCACCCTGTCTCTGTGTTTTATTTCCTCCCTCTGTCCTGCACCCCGTCGCTGAAAAAACTTTCTTCCTATGTTTCCTTCTGTGCATCTCCCCGTCCCTATTTTTTCATTATTTCCTGTGGTTCTTGTACCCTGTTACTTTTAACATTTTCTCATTGCGGTTCCTTCTAGCCATCTCCCTGTTTGTTTAATATTCCCGTGTTTCTCGTACCTGACCGCCACTTCTTTTTCCTTTCTGCCTTGTCCTCTGTCCGTCTCCCCGTCCCTGCGTTTTAATTCCTGTCCGTGTCTCTCGTACCCGGTTGCTTTTTAAAAGTTCTTCTACGTCTCCCTCTACCCGGCTCCCTTTCTCCGTTTTTTTGTTTGGGGTTTTTTTTTTTGGTTCCCCGCCCCTCCCCTTGTATTTCTTGCACCCCACCGCTACCTAATTTCTCCTTCAACGATTCCCTTTATCCAGCTTCCCTTTCCCGTACTTTTAACTCCTCCCTTTTTTCCGTATACCCTGTCCCTTTTTAAATTTTGTTTCAGTATTTCCTTCTATCCTCATTCCTGTTCCTATTTTTTAATTCTTTCCTGCTTTTCTCGTAGCCTGTTGCTTCTTAAAACGTCCTTCCGTCCCTCTACCCGATTCCTTGCCCCTGTTTTTTATCTCCTCCTCTGTCCCGCACCCAGTCACATTAATAACTTTCTATGTCTCCATTTATTTAGCTTCCTGTCCGCCTTTTTATTTTTTTTTCCTGTCTATATCATACTCTGTCCATTTTAACTTGTGTTTCGATGGCTACTTTTCTGCGGTTCGCTGCCTGCGTTTTGTAATTCTCCCTCGTCTGTCCCGTACCCTGACGCTGCTTCAAGTTCCCATGTCTGCTTTTGTCGAGCTCCCCATCCGTGTCTTTTAACTCTTTCCCGTGTCTTTTAACTCTTTCCCGTGTCTTGTACCCCGTTGCTTTTTACATTTTTTTATGTGTCTGTTTTTCCACAGTCTTATTTTCAATTTATTCTCGTCTTTGCTAAAAGCCGTCGCATTTCAAATTAATTTTCTTTCTACATCGAAGTTTATCCACCTCCCCGTCCCCGTTTTTTGTTTTCCCATCTACGCTGTACCCCATCGCTTCTAAAATTTTCTTTCCGTGTCTACTTTAACCAATTCGCTGTCTATATTTTTTATTTGTTTCTCGTCCGTGCTGTACCCTGTCGCTTTTGAAATTTTCTTCCTATGTCTCTCTGTACTTTTCTGTCTATTGTCATTTTTAACTTTTTCTTGTTTTTCCTCAATGCTTCCGCTTTTATAATTTTCCTCCTATGTCACTCTCCATCACCCTACACTTATTTTACTTTTTTTTCCTTGCCTTTCCTTAATGCCTTGGCTTTCAAAATTTCCTTTTTACATCAACTTTTATCCAGTTTTCTGTCCCCTTCCCCCCCCTCCCCAGCTTCTCCTTTACCCGGCTGCTTTTTACATGCTCTCTCCGTGTCCGCTTTAACCAATTCACTGTCTGTCATTTTTATTTTTATTCCTGTCTGTCCCGAGCCCTGTCGCTCTTTCAGTTTCTGTTCTAGGTCTACTTTTATCAAGCTCCCTATCCATATTTTTTAATTTATTCCTGTCCGTCGTGTACCCTGTCGCTTTTAGAACTGTATTTTCGTTTGTGGCTCTGTTATTTACCATCTCCTTGGGGTTTTTTAATTGTTTCTTGTCTCTTCTTAATGCCATTGCTTATTCCATTTTTCTTTCTTGACAACATTTGTGAGGTTTGCTGTGCCTAGTTTTTACTGCTTTCCCGTACTCCGCTGCTTTTTAAATCTTCTTTCTATGTCTCTCTTCATCTGGTTTCCTGTCCCCAGTCTTAAATTTTTTCCCGCGTTTCTAGTACCGCGCTCAACTTTTTAAACTGTATTCCCGCGCGCGCTAGTTTGGGCTGGGATGTAGAGTTAGTTTTCTTCGCGGTAGCTGGCGCGGGGCTACATGTTGGATTTGCGCCAACACCCGGCGTCGATGACGCGGGGACACGCGCCGGGTCTCGCCGAGCGGCGCTTGCGCGGCCTCAAGGGCTGTTCTGCTGCTCCCGCGGCCCCGCCGGCGAGTAGAGCGGGGGTGCGCGTGGGGTTGGGAGGGGACGCGGCCGGGACAGCGGACCCCCGGCTGCCCAAAGGGATGTTCCCGACCGTATGACGCAGCGCTCGACCAGCAAACCGGGGCTGGAGGTCGCGGGGGCGAGGGGGGCCTTAATGTCTTGACGTAACCCTGTCACGTACCACGTTGCTTTTAAAATTTTATTTCTACGTCTCCATTTATCCGGTTCCCTGTCCCGTGGTTTCGGTTTTTTGTTTTTCTTCCCCGTGTTTCCTGCCGCCCGTCGCTTTTTCTCTTCTGTTCTGCATCCCCCTCCACATCGCTCCCTTTGACGGGTTTTTAATGCCCTGACTCTGCGGCCCGTCCCCTTTCTATTTTTATGGCTCTGTCCAGCTGATGGTCTCTAATTTTTAATTCTTTCCCGTGTTTGTCCCTTTTCCCTTTCACTTTCCATGACTTCCTCTATCTGCCTTCCTGTCCCTTCACACGCACACCCCCACACACCCCCTCCTTTTTTGTCTTAATTCCTTCTGCTCTGGTCCCCTCGAGCAGTTTTCTCTCTGTCTCCCGATACCCAGCTGCCTGTCGCGGTACCCGCCGCTCCCAGGCCCGGCGCCGCTCGTTCTCGCTGTCCCTCCCAGCTCTCTCCCCCGCTCCCTCCCCCTCTTCTTTATCGCTCCCTCTCCCCCCTCCCCGCGCTGCAGTTCTCCCTCTTCCTCCGCCTCGACACCCACGTCCGGCTCCCGCCGCCCCCCGCCCCGGGCCTGGCTCCCCGTCCCTCGCCTCTTCTCTCCCCGCCTCTGCGCCTCCTCCCGCTTCCCTCTCCCCTCCTCCCCCTCCGCCCGGCCGCCGTTGGGCACCGAGCCCGGGCGGCAGCTCCCGGTGCGCCCGAGGGAACAAACCTGCGCCGCCCGCTTTGCGCGCCCGAGTGCGTTCCTCCGCCGCGGGGCCGGGCCCGGGCCCAGGGCAGGGGCTCCCGTGCCGTTGGCGGGGGCGGCGGCCGCTTGTTCCCGAGGGGCTGCAGCTGCGGGCCCGACGCTCGAAGCGGGCTGCAGGCGCGGCTGAGGCCGGCGCTGGCCCTGCGGTGCCCCGGGGGCGCCGCCCGGGCCCGCCCGCCGGCGGGAGCCGGCTGAGGAGCGGCGCGAAGGCCGTTCCGCAGGCAGCCGCCTGCAGCGAGGAAGGGCCGGGCCCCGCGGCGAGGTGGGAGTCCTCCCGCCCCCGCGGGAGCACGGCGCCGGCCGCGCGTCCCTACAGCCTCGCGGCGCCTCTCCCGGAGGACCGAGGCGGGGGGGGGGGGGGGGGGGCGCGCAGGCAGAGACGCCTCACGGCGCACGCGCGCGCCTCGCTCCGCCGGGTCTCTGCCCGCCTCCGGGCCGGGCCCCGCCCCCGCGGGGCGGTGCTGGTGTCCCACACACGGTTCTTCCGCCGGTGCGCGGGCAGGGGGCGAACACGCGGAGCCGGGGTGTTGGCTTTTCTTCCGGCTGCGCGCAGAGCTCGCACCCCTCGGGCCACACTCGGGCCATGTGGCTACGCTCCGCGCAGCAGTTACCGGTGTTTTCAACGGTTGGCTCCGTCGCCCTCGTTCCCCTCGGTTCTCGCCAGCCTCGTCTCCGCTTAAAGTCACAGCGTCCTCCTTTCTTCCCGGGCGTGCTGAGCGAGGAGGGGGCTTTCCCCACCTGGGGGCAGGTTGCTATTATGCCAATTAGATGTCAATTAGATGTTAATTAGGACAGTTCCCTCAAGGTTCCGGAGCGGTGCTGCTTTTGTCATTATCTTGTTCCTCCCCTCAAGGTGGCACCTCGCAGTGAACTGCTCCCAGAGACTAAACGATGCCCCCAGCTTCGTTCCTCGCGGGAGCGTTGCTGCCGCGGCATCGGGTCAGCGCCGCGCTCTCGAACGGCGGCGCGTGAGTTCCGCCTGCCCGGCTCTGCCTCGAGCGCGTGACGGCGCGTGCTCTGCCTGAGCAGCCGGGAAAATGCCTCGGAAACGACCCGCTTGTTGCGAGCGAAGCAGATGCGACGCAAGCGGGGCGTTCGGGCGGCTTTTGTAGCCTGACGTCAGCCTGCGTTCCGAGTCACGCTTGCACGTGCGCGCGCAAAACAAACGCATGCGTGTGCAACAAGCTCCTGCTGCAGCAGAGGGATCGGGAGTCCGTGGCAGCGGTCAGCCGGGCCTGGGCGCGGCGGCTTCAGCCGGTCGTCGCGTACCGGTGTTCTTCCCGCCACCCTGCGCCGGCGGGTTTCTTTAGGCGTACGCGGTGCTTAGGCGTCCTCGGCCGTCACTTAGGCCTGGCTAGCGGAGCAGGCATCCCGAGTGACCCTTCCCCACACCGTTCCCCGCTCTCCCGCCCACGCCAGCGCTGCTGCGCCCGGTGTCCCTGTCCCCTGCTTCCACTTCTGCCTCTGCCCACCCCCAGCCCAGCGCGGGCGTCGTCGGGCTCGTTAATCGTGGCTGCCTCGGGGCTCGCGAAACGGATCGCGTGCAGGAGCGGCCGGCCTCGCGGTGAGTCCCTGCAACCGCCTGGCTGCCGGGAGGGGCCGCTGCCTCGCGCTCGCCGTGCGAGTGCGCCGAGGGCTCCCCTCGTGCCTTCCGGTCCTAATCCGTCACAGCCGGCCAGGATCTTCTTTCCCAGGTGTGCTTCTAACGACAGGCCCAGGAAAGGACAGGGCCGCGTGAGCGATAGACGCTGTCGCTCCCGGGTGCGCCGCACGGTGTTCGGTGGGCCTGACCATGTGGGAGATGTGGGGCCCAAATACTGAATGGCCAGAGGAATCTGGTGCCATCAGTCTGGACGCAGGTGATCCTTTGGAGGCGGTTACAAATTCTGAATCCTCCTAATCCCGTTTTTATGGTATTGTGGGCGGTGCGGGAAAAGGATAAAATGCAGCTACTTCCCAGCTCCAGGCTGGAATACCCAGGAGCCTGATGTCACGTTCAGCTGGCGTTAAGCCCTCACCAAAATTCACCTTGGCTCTGAGCCCTGCTGAAAATTGGCACGGCTGGAGCTGTAGCACTACCAGCTATCGTACCGTGTTCTGTGCGGCTCTCACTGTTCCTTTGCTCTTCCCTGTGTGCCAGAGATTCCGGCAGCACCTGGGAAGAGCTGACAGCAGCACCAGGTAACGGGAAGCTGACCCTGTTTTGACCAGCTCGTGTGAGGTCTGTGCTGCTCTTGTTGGAGAGTGTTCGGTCTGGGCTACTTCTCGTTGCCATTCGACTCGCCGTGCCTGTAGGAGGACTGGAATCGGGCACGTTATCCGGTGCCTCATTTATCTGAGGAAAGCGAAAGAACTCCTGCAAAAGGCAACTGGCGCGTGAAGTAACCTCCCTGATGCGCTTCCTTTGGACCATGTACAGGCAGCGCTCTGTTTCTAAAGTTTCAGTTATGTCGGTGAGTGCGACTACGGTCACCTCTTTCTTTGTACGAATAGAGGGGACCAGAGGGCCAGGAAAGGGCACGGCGAGACCCTTCAGCTCTCAGCGATTAGCCAAACAGCAAACCAGGAATACTTTTGTTCTGTCTGTCAGTTGTCAGGAGGCCGTACCTGTTGTTGGGTAACAACTGGGAGGATGAACACCTACTTCTTAATTTCCAGATCTGAGTGCCACAGTCACTCTATACCGGGTTACCGTTTAGGAAAAGTCAGAAAGCTTCGCTAAGTAAAATGTGACCTAGTGGATGAGGGAAAGGCTATGGGTGTTGTCCACCCGGACTTTAGTAAAGCCTTTGGCACCCTCTCCCACAGCATTCTCCTGGAGAAAGTGGTGGCTCGTGGCTTCGACAGGTTCACTCTCTGCTGGGTAAAGAACTAGTTCTTTGATTTCGCCACAGTCAGGAACAGCAAAATCTCTCCTCAAGGTTAACCTCCACAGACACGTCCTTCTACAGCTGACAAGACACTAGGTGTTTGAGGAGGTAGGGGGTGATTAGGAGTTTGGTTTTGGTTTGAATTTTTTTTATGCCCCAATTTCAGTTACAAATTAAGGAAAAAAAAATATAGGAACACAGACACACATAAAACTTTCCTCAGGAAAATAGCACAGGGAACTGGGAAAAAAGAGAGCTGGAGAGCAAGAAGAACAGCAATGAGCACGGAAAGAAGGGGGTGGGTGGGTGGGGGGAGTCCAAAATAGGGTCATCAGGGAGCCAGAGACAGCGAGAGGGAGAACGGACAAAAGCGACAGGCGCTGCAGGGGGGAGAGGGAGGAATGAATGAGCAGGGACAGCCAGCCAGCCAGCGACGGAGAAAGGCAAGAGACCGCACGGGCGACAGCACGGAGAGGGAGGAATGAAAAGTGAGGGACAGGGAGCTGGGAGAGCAGAGGCGGAGAAAGAAACGGCATCACAACGTGCTACGCGGCCAAGAAGGAAGAAACGGGGACGGGGAGCCAGACAAAGAGAGCCAGGGCAAGAAAAAGTACGGACAGAGAGAGAGGAACGGAAAAATGGGGTTCCGGAGCCAGGCAGAGAGAGATGGTGAAAGAAAACGATAGCGACGGGCTACAGGGAGGAGAGGAAGGAGTGAAAAGGTAGGGGCGAGGAGCCAGACGCAGAGAGAACCGTGCCTCCGTGCTCTGAACGAGAGGCCCGTCTGGAAATGGAAAGTGCAGATACTAAATTTAATAAAATAATGGGGAACACGACATAGCGGAGACTTGACCAAGCGTAGCACAAAATGTAACATACACTACCCTGCGCCGTCAACTGCTGCAGCCCAGCGTCTAATGGCAGGCTTACTTTCTATTTTCCAAGGAGAGTACCACAAAAATGTAATTTTCAGATTATACAAATATTTTATCAGATGATGCAAAAACGGTAACTAAAGTTGCCTTACAGATCTACGTGAATACATAACAGCAGCAGGAAATTGCTAGACTACAAAACACTCAGCCTTCAAAGTCCACAGAAGGACATTAGGTCTTGTAAATAATCAAAGACCCTGATGCTGACACATCTCCGCAACATGTGAGCCGCAGCGTATTTTGTTCTTTCCAGGTTTAATGAATTCATTCATTTGGGGGGGGTTATATTTGTTGGGGGTTTGTGAAGAAGGAAGTTCTTTACCTCTGCTTATGTCTTAATTCTGCCATTCCAATGCAAATCGTAACAGCTTTGTCTTTCAGTGCGTTAACCCTCAGCATCTATTTCCACAATTTCATAACCAGCTCCATCTAGTACTTTCCATTCCCTTCCGAGCACAGGACTGTGCCACCTGTGATGCGACACATAAGGGACTCTACAACAATTCCAAGAGCTAATCCCAGGAAACCCAGGATTAAAGTTCTTCTTTTCATATTTGATTTTCAGAATATTTAGAACTTTGATGGATATGACATCACGTTTTCCTTAAACCAGCCGATTGCAAAATGCTGCACTGGGCGAGAACACCATAAACAGTTTAAGACGAACGGCCACGCTCCTAAGTAAAAGAATAAACCCAGCGCACGGGATCCGCGCAGCCTCTGCTTTGGCCTTCGCCTCTCGCCATCCGCCGCCAAAGCTGCTGCCGCATCCTGCGCGCCACGCGTAGCAGGTTTCCAGCCACGGCCTGAAAGGCGGTGAGGGTAAAATACGAGAAAATGTGCCATTACGCTCTGCAGTTACGGTTAATTCAGGTCCTGGTTTACAGTCCGGTTACGGAGTAAAGCTGCAGACTTTACATCACGTATTTGCCATTCAATATGCCAGATGTATAAAAAAGCCCGATACTTTAGAAAGTGGCACAAAGCTAATTCACAACCACAACATGAAGGACAGCTATAGGAGTAATAATAATAAAAAAAAGACACTGATTAGCCTCACTATTTTCAGCAGATGACTATCTCAGCCACTTGATGGTCAGTCCTGGCAACAAATGCATCTGTTACAACCAAACAGGTGCCTTCCCTGCTCTCGCTACCCCTTGATTAGATATAAATAGCCTTTAAAACAATCAGGTCTGCTCCAGGAACAGAAACCAAAGGTTATTAACTACTGTGGCATGCTGTAATGATCACAGATTTGATGTGTTTTCCTGGAAACAAAGTTGAATGCAGAAACAACGCAAAGACCCAAGCACAGAAAATGAGCTAGGATCCTGGTGTACAAGCTGGTGTAGACAGAAACGTTACAGAAAACAAGGCTAACTGGAAAGTCCTCATTCTGCAAATGCTTACACGCTTACCAATCCATTACTTGAATCCACTAGCTTTGGATACAGTAAAGCCTGCGAGAGTAAACGTCGCGGTCTGCTTGGTAGATTCACCCGTGACTCCGTTCGCTTCATACTCAATATTTTCCCTTTCTGTCAAAAGGAATTGGTTTACCAAATGAAGCTCACATCGTTCATCATCGCTTTTATGGGAAACTGGCATAAAAAAAAAAGAAAAGAGTTTTCCTTAGGGTGAAAGAGGGAAAATGTTGTGTGGCCAAAAGATCAAATGCAAGTCCACTCACGCCCTAAGAAGTTAAGACCTCCTCTCCTATAACAATTCCCCACACAGAGCTCTAGAGAACGAGAACCTTGTTTTGCTAGTTCTTGGATTTCGCCCACAGTCAGGAACAAAAAAAATGTCTCCTCAAGGTTAACTGACAGAGACACGTCATTCTACAGCTGACAAGACACTAGGTGTTTGAGGAGGGAGGGGGTGATTAGGAGTTTGGGTTTGGTTTGAATTTTTTTTACGCCCCAATTTCATTACAAATTAAGGAGAAAAAAAAAAAAGAAATATATGCACACAGACACACGTAAAACTTTCCTCAGGTTTGGTTCCTTCCACAGTAGTCATCATGCATTCAAAATGAAGGCGCATCGCTGTGCAAAGCAACGTACCACTTCTCCGCATTATTCACAGGCGACACAGAAGTTCAACACACGAGTTCTGCAAGGACACAAAAGGGAAAAAACCACACACCATCTAGTTTCCTGCCCACTGAGAAACTGGAAAGCAGATTAAAAAAGGCAAGACATACAAGAAAAGATCCATGGCATTAAGAACTCTATTTTCTTGGTTAATATTGGTAACTGTTCCTGGGATTTCTTTGTAAAAAGAAACACAAAAGAATTAGACTATGATCAATGAGAACTAAGCCAGCAGGGTAAAAACCCAAACCCACCCAACACATACACAACTTGCACTCCTCAAAAACAGCTTCCAACCATTTCCTTAGAGGAAAAACGGGGAACATGTAGTTACTGGAGAATTCACTAGTTATGCCTTTCTGCGACTCTCCCCACCTACATTTGGGGAGAAGACTATAAAACAAGTTCACAGTGAATGAGGTCCTTTAAACTAAAAATAGATTTAACTTATGAAAAGTATTTTACTTTTATATCAGAAAGCACTACAGTTTTTTACATTGCAAGTCATGAAAGTTTTGGTATTTCCTTGAATGCTCAGCAATTTACAACAAATGATTACGGATGGACAAAAGAAAAAAGCCAACCACCACAAAAATTCTTTCCTAAGCTTCCTGATTATAAAAGAAATCTAAAAAATACAGTGTACCCTTACAAGCCCTGAGCTCACAAAGAAAGCAAAGAACAAATATGAGCTGCATTATAAAAATCTCAATTTTTATGCCAGTCTCATGATTACAGTAGGCACTATTCAGGATATAAAAACATTTGGAGTTTGCCTACTGATGGGTCTTCCATAGCTTTCAGGGAAGCTTTCAAAGAGAAGCAGAAGTCTAACTCATCACCAACCAACTACTACTGTAGCAAGCCATCCTTTCTAAATCTGTCACACAGAATGCATGATTTTTACTTCAGATACATGTATTCATAAGCTCTACACACACACCTCTTCTGTGGACAGGAGTGGATGTTCTCCAAACACAGGCAGGAAAACAGGAACACAGACGATTCACTGGAATTGCTACAACTGCTGAGCTAAGTGAGAAACACCCTTGATAACCATTTCCCCCCAGTGGTTTGTGGCTGCAGCACCACTGGCACTTAGTCATAAGCTTGAGACTTTTGCCTTAGTATTAAAAAAACAAACTACAGATCCACAGCTCCGCTCCCCTGGACGGTCCCATATCTTCCCGCACAAGGAAGAAAACTGCCTCTAGGACTGTCCCTACAGCTTTACAAGCCCCATTCCGAGAGGCAGTGGGACCTGATGGAGGAACAATGATGATTAAGGTGCCCTTTTCCACCACTGATCTAGGAGAATGGAGAAAAGTTGCAAGAGACTATAGAAGCGACCCGGTGAGTGTTACTAAGCATTTTCAGTTCATGGTAAAACAACATAATCCAGACTGGAAAGGTATACAGTTGCTCTTAGAGTATATGACAGAAACAGAAAAGCAATTAATTTTGAAAACAGCAGAGAATTTAGCTGAAGACCATTACAAGATCACGGGGGGGGGATGTCAAAGAATATTTCCCCTCCGAGACCCAAAATGGGACGCTAATAAATCTGCCCATATGGAGAGGCTACAGGAATATCAAGACTGGATTTTGAAGGGAATGGAAAGGGCTATTCCCAAAACCACAAACTGGTCAGCTCTATATGCAGTTAAACAAGGTCCTTCTGAGTCCCCATCCGAGTTCCTGGATCGATTGAGGGATGTAATGCGCCGTAGCACACCGCTGGATCCTGGGTCAGAGGTAGGAATACAACAAATAGTCTCCCTGTTCTTGGGTCAGTCTACGGGGGACATTAGGCACAAACTCCAGAAGCTGCGCCCTACAGAAGGTAGAAATCTGGAAGTGTTGCTGGGTGAAGCGTGGAGAGTATTTAGTAAGAGAGAGGAAGAATATAGACAAGGGCAAAGAGGAACGATAGCAGTTGTCAGGGAAGAGGAGGAAGAGAGGCCTAGACGAGAACCATCTTGATTAGGTAAGGATCAATGTGCGTTGTGTAAGAAATTTGGTCATTGGAAAGGAGGGTGTCCAAGAAACAAGGCAAAGAGGCGAAGCCACCAGACAGGAAGAATAGTAGCCCATGTGAAAAAGGATTGACAGGGACCTGGGGAATGTACCCCAGCAGATCCACTGGTTATAATGAGGCTGGGGAAGGAAGAACAAGAAGTAGAATTTTTGGTTGACACAGGGGCAACATACTCGGTTTTAAATCAAGCCTTGATGCCCCTGGGAAACGACTATATCATGGTAAAAGCAGCGACTGGCCAAAGTGAAAAGGCGTATTTTTGTAAACCTTTGAAGTACAAATTGGGAAAACAATGGGGTATCCACAAATTCCTACATAGGCCCAACTCCCCAAAGCCACTTTTGGGAAGAGATTTGTTAGAACAATTGGGTGCAAAAATTACATTTGAAAAAGGAGAAATTACTCTGGAAGTAAAAGATCAGCAATATATCCAGATACTGAGTCTATTCTTAAGCAGTCTGCCCGCAGAAGGGAAGGTAAGGAAGGAATTCGGCCAGTGATTGGAAGATTTTTATAAATAGGATTACTGAAAAACTGTGAGTCTGATTTCAACACCCCTGTATTACCTGTTCGTAAACCTGACGGGTTGTATAGTGTGGTCCAGGATCTACGGGCCGTAAATAAAATAACTGAGGACCTTTACCCCGTAGCAGCAAATCCATATACCCTGTTGACCGTATTAACACCTGAACTAACTTGGTTTACTGTTTTAGATCTGAAGGATGCCTTCTTTTGCCTCCCTCTCCATGAAGCCAGCCAAAAATGATTTGCATTTGAATGGGAAAACCCCAAAAGTGGTCGCAAGACTCAGCTCACTTGGACGGTGTTGCCACAAGGATTTACGAACAGTCTACCATCTTTGGCAATGAGCTCGCAAAAGACTTGGAATCTTGGGAAATACCGTCTGGAGAAAGGAAACTGTTACGATACGATTGTATGATCTGGACGGGCAAAGAGAGCACACGAGCCTTTGAGCTACTAAAGAAAGCTTTGGTGTCGGCTCCGGCCTTAGAGCTCCCCGATGTGAGTAAACCGTTTTTTTCTCTTTTCCCACGAGAAACAGGGAATTCCTCTGGCAATATTAGGACAAGATCTGGGCCCCTATCGACGAGCAGTTACCTACTTTTCCAAACAGTTAGACGCAACTGCGAAGGGTTGGCCTGGATGCTTGAGAGCAATTACAGCTGTAATATTGAATGTACAAGAAGCCCGAAAATTTACTCTGGGCCAGAAGATGACTGTTTTAGTGTCTCACACAGTGTCCGCAGTGCTGGACGCAAAGGGTGGGCACTGGCTTTCTCCACAAAGATCCCTGAGATATCAGGCTATACTGATAGAATAGGATGATGTGGAGGTCGTAGTTACTAACATTGTCAACCCAGCTTCTTTCCTTAGTGGAAACACGGGAGAACCAGCGCATCATGACTGTTTGGAGACTATTGAAACAACGTACGCAAACCGACCAGATCTAAAAGACAACCCTATGGAAAGCGGAGAAAACTGGTTCACAGGTGGAAGCAGCTATGTCCTGAGTGGTAAAAGACACGTGGGATATGCCATTACCACTAGTCAAGAAATAATAGACCTTTGCCCATAAATACCTCTGCACAGAGCGCAGAAATAATTGCTCTGACCTGAGCCTTGGAAGTGGCTCAAGGCAAAGTTGTGAATATTTATACAGACTCAAGATATGCCTTCGGAGTTGTGCACGTGCATGGAACAATCTAGGAGGAAAGAGGGTTACTGAGCTCTCAAGGGAAAACTATTAAGCATGCAAAAGAGATTTTGAGACTGTTGAAAGCAGTCCAACTTGCTGAGAAGGTGGCGATTATGCATATTAAGGCTCACCGGAAAGTGAGCTCGGAATTGGAGAGAGGAAATGAGCTGGTGGACAGAGAGGCAAAACAGGTAGCTAAAACAGAGATTAAAACAGAAGGAGCTTTAGTCCCTGACGGCGAATCTCCCTAGAAGGTAAGCCAAAATATACCGAGGAAGATCAAAACCTTATCACAGATCTGGAAGGGTCATATAACAAAGAAGGGTGGGCTTATACCCCACAAGGAAACGTGGTTATTCCCTCCTGCCTAATATGGCATTTGGTAAGGGAAGAACGTAGGAAAAGGCATTGGGAGATGGAGACTCTATATAAACATTTAATTAGAGAAAGTGTGGCCAGAAATTTGTATACTATGGTGAGACAGGTAACTCAACAACGTGATCTTTGCCTCCAAACTAATCCCAAGAATACCGCCAAGCCAGAAATGGGCCAGATTGGGAAAGACAATGGGCCTGGGCAACAATGACAGATTGATTTTATAGAACTTCCAAGAAAAGGGGGGTATCGATATTTATTGGTATTAACTGATACCTTTTCAGGTTGGCCAGAGGCATTCCCAACCAGAACAGCTAAAGCTCGGGAGACAGCTAAAGCATTGATACAAGAGATAATACCACGTTTTGGAGTTCCAGCAACTATATCCTCTGACAGAGGACCACATTTTGTCTCTATTGATCCAGCATTTCAGTTACTTAATTATACTGGCCTCCCGGTTCCGCTAGGGACAGGGTGGTACTGGTTGTGTGGTAAGCAGCTCAGAAAACTTTACCTCTGAGGTGGTGGGGAGCATGTACTTTGGGCACCCTGGTTCCCAACATCACTATTATTGATAAAACAACACAGAATCCCGTGAGAAGAAACTGAAGGGTGAGTAAGCCCTTAATAGAAAAGCTGACACGCTATCATAGCTTTGTGCGGTGGCTAATCCCATTTCTGGGGGTTAGCGAGTTAGAAAAAGCTATAATAAACATCTCGGCTGTAATAGAGATAATTGAGAATAAAACTATAGATGCCATCAGGAAACTCCAAGAAGAAACTACTAGTTTATCGAAAATAGTGTCACAAAATCGTATGGCTCTAGATTTAATATTAGCCTCACAGGCAGGGGTGTGCACAGTAATCAATGTCAGCTGTTGCAGGTATGTAGACCAAAGTGGGTGAATATCTGCTGACTTACGGGAGATCAGAGAACAAGCAAAAATCCTACGTGAAGTAACTCAAGATGACACCTTTTGGGGGTTTTCTGAGCTGTGGGAAAGTTAACCTCTTGGTTTACCAAACCTATCATGGTTACAACGATTATTTGTTACTTGAATAATTATTGTGGTTCTATCCATAGCGCTTTGTGGTATAGTTCGATGTGCCCTGTGGTGTTTCCGGAACACAGGGGACTCCTACAGCGGATGGAAGAGGAACCAGTTACGCCGCAGGCTTGAGTCTTACCAGTATTTTGAAAAGATGCTGGATAAGGATGTGATAAATGATTTAGTCCCAAACAGGATTCCAATTCAAATTTACAATTTATTAAGCGAATAGAGGCAAGCAAACAGCGCTGGGTGCTCCGGGAGTCTCCGCTCCACCAAGATGCACGCGGTACAGTTACTGTTCTTGGTTTATATCCTGTCTGCTAATACGTATTCATGAATAGGCGTGTCTTCTTCGGCGCATGCCCTCTTCTCCTTCTAGAGTCTTGTCAAATCTTCCTCGGCGTGCCCCCAGGATGACCCCAAACTTTATGCATGCACTTTACAAGTTTCTCTTTACACAATACTACGCGGTCAGTGGTCAAACTGGTTTGAGCTGATATACCAGCAAAGTAGTTTAACTTTCTCCTGTAAAATACCCCTTTTTATGGTGCAGGAGAAATCCATAAAAGTACAGAAGATTACACTTCATCACACGAATCAGATGAACATATTTCACAATCCCCCATCTTCTTCTTTGCAGTATTGATTCGTGTTTTCATTTCCAATTGAGTACTGCAGATATCTGCATTCCTTGTATAACCGAGTAGATTAATCTAGTAACAATCCCCCACATATCCCCAGTACAACTATCCCGATTTTAGTAAGCCAATCACCACCCATAAAATCTCCCCAAAATCCTCCTAGATTGATTCCATTCCAAGTTTATCTCTCAGGAGGCCATTCGTTATACACCTGGACTCCTAGTCGCTCTCCCTAATTTATGGGTAACAGGAAAAAACTAGGTTTTATTGTTGATTACACGTACGGGCTGTACAATTAGAAAAGGTCCTCAGTTTTTCCATTTTTCTGGGGTAAACCCCAGCTGGACTTGTTCCAATATTGACTACAGTTATTTGCCGTAGTCAGAGTCAAGGAACTCACCCCAAGTAGAACTAGAAGAGGTCCGGTCAGGGCCATAGTGGTCGGCGGTCACAGCCCAAAGGGGTTGCAGCCCTTGGCAGACCCTTTTTAAGCCGCAACACCAGTTCCCCTCCGGTCTTGCCCTCTTCCTTCCTTTAAGGGGGTGCTTTCTTAGTACCCAAATTAATTGAGCACTGCTTGTGAAGGCCAGAGCTTTGCTAGATCAGTGGTTTGTCCAGACCTGAGCACTTGCCCGAGCCTGGCGATCCTCTTTATTTGCAAGGCTTTATGGCTACAGAAAACTGCCAGTTAGCCTGCAGTTCTTACAAATAAACACCACCTTCTACACCAAGGACAAATTCTAGTTCCAGCTCCTTTTTCCTGTTCTTCTTTTGCCAACAACTCCTTCCGATTATACTCGTTTGGAGTACCCATTGTTGTTTCCTATTACCCTTTCCCATTGTTTTCCAAACTTGGGGATTACTTATATTGCTCTCCATAGCTTCCCATGGCCATCGTTCACCTCGATTTGTTCCACCACAAACGTAACAATTAGTTATATTCAATGACTTAGCAATGTTTTCAGCAAGATTTACAAGTAGATTTTTAGCAACTGTGGGAATTTCATGTTTCACTCCTGTTTCTATTACAGGAGTAGCCGCAATAAAATTCCCACAGCAATTTAGTCAGATGTGACCTTCCACTCCTTCACTGGACCTTTCACTCGTGGCACATGTGTCCATCCTTTTTCAGCAGTTCTCACAGCTGTTTCTGTAGTGAATAAAACAAGGAAAGGTCCTTCCCAGAGGGGAGATAGGTTTCCTTCTTTCCATGTTTTTATCAGAATTTTATCTCCTGGTTCTAACTGATGAATTGCAAATCCTAAAGGTGGTGTTTGGGCCACCATCCCAATCTCTCTTCATTCTTTTAATCTTTTTCCAATGGTAATTATATCTTGTTGGATACTATGATGCTCAATTACATTGTTCCCCAGAGGCATTCCTTGAAAATAAGGCATGCCATAGAACATTTCATATGGCGATATTCCAGTCTCACTGTATGTTTTTGTTAAGTGCCAATGGTAAACATTTCGTCCAGGGCATTTGTGTCTCAATCATTAATTTAGCCAATTGTTGTTTTATTGTTTGATTCATTCTTTCTACCTTCCTTGAGCTTTGTGGGTGCCACAGAGTGTGGTATTCCCACTGAATACCTAATGATTGACATAATAGTTTTATTATTTTAGAAGTAATGTGTGTGCCCTGGTCAGAATCAATGTACTGGATTATCCCATATCTAGGTATCAAATGTTCTAATAAAATTTTTACCACCATCTGTGCCGTAGCTCGTGCTACAGGGGTACGCTTCTACCCACTGTGTTAAATGATCTACTATTACCAATAAATATTTTATCCTCCCTACCTTAGGCAATGCAGTGAAATCGACTTGTACTTTCTCAAAAGGTCTGTAAGCTGTTTTTCTCCCTCCCGTGGCTGCTTGTCGAAACACTGTCTTATTTACCTTTTGACAAATTAAGCAACCTTGTGTAATTTGCTTTGCTATTTCAAAAATTCCAATACAACCAAATTGTTTAAGAAAATGATCACTTAACGCTTTTGTACCCCAATGTGTTTGCGCATGCAAACGTTCTAATAATCGCCTGGTGTAGGCTTTTGGCAGCATTTCTCGCCCATCGGGCAGTGCCCATTTTCCTTGTTCTATTTAGCTCCTATTTTCTCCAATTTTGTTTGTCCTTCTGGGGTAAACTCCTTCTCTCTTTCCTCTCGTCCTTTGCTGGTGTCCTCCTTTGTTTGTATGACATTAATTTTGGCAACTTTAGTCCTCAAGGCTGCTTCCTGGGCCTCTTTATCTGCTAAGTTATTTCCTCTAATTCGGTAATCACCAAAAGTCCCTTTTGGTGTCCCCTCACATGTACCACTGCTATCTCCTTTGGTTCTCTTAACGCCTTTAAAATTTTTACTATTAATTCTTGATGTATTAAATTCCTCCCGTGAGTATTAATCAAACCTCTTTCTTCCCAAATTTTTCCAAAAGTGTGGACCACCCCATATGCGTATTTAGAATCTGTAAATACAGTCCCGCTTCTTCCTTTTAATAATTCCAGGGCCCTACATAGGGCATACAGCTCACAAGCCTGAGCTGACCATGATGGACTAAGAGGTCCTGATTCCACAAGTTCTAAGTCCTTATTAATTATTGCATATCCCGATTTTCTCTTCCCTTCTACCACTCGGGAGGAGCCATCTATAAACAGCGCTTCTCCATTTTACAACTCAGCATCTCTTAGATCTGGTCTCACCTTAGTCTGGGTCTCAATTACCTCTAAACAGTTATGTTGTAATTCCTCTGATGGTTCTCCAAACAAAAATTGTGCTGGACTCTGAGCAGAAGTCACCCTCAGTTCTAATTCAGGGGAGTCTATTAGTATTGCTTCATCCTTTAGGGTCCGGCTGTCCGTTAACCATTTTTCCGCTTCTTGTTGTAAAACATTTCTGACATTGTGTGGGGTATACACTTTTAAAGGAGCACTAAAGGTAATCTTCCTAACTTCCTCTATTAATAATGCTGTAGCAACCAAAGCTTGGAGACAAGCAGGCCATGCTCTGCTTACTGGATCAAGTAACTTAGAACAATGCCCCACGGGTTTTTTGGATTCCTGCCCAGTCTTGAGTAAGAACTCCGTATGCTGTCTGGCTTGATGTATTCACAAAGAGATAGAAAGGTTTTTCTAGATCTGGGAGGCTCAATACAGGTGCTTGTATTAATGCCCTTTTTACTTCCTCAAATCTCTGATCATCTTCAATAAACCACTTAAGTTGGTTATTAGTTAATTTTTCATATAAGAATTTTACTTTATCACTATAATTTTCAAGCCATGGTCTACAATATCCTAATAATCCCAGTATTTGCCTAATTTCCGTTTTAGTCTGTGGGGGTCTTAAGGATAGAATCCCAGATACCCTATCAGGATCTAACTTCTTCCTTCCCTTACTCAGCCAATGTCCTAAATATTTTACTTCTTGTTCTACAAACTGTAGCTTTGATCGGGACACCTTTAATCCCTTTTCCCCTAGAAAATTTAACAATTTAATGGTGGCTTTTCAGATCCCCTCTTCAGTTTCTCCTGCTACTAATGAATCGTCCACATATTGCAATAATTTTACCTCCTTAGGTATTGTGAAATCTTGTAGAATTTTTTCTACAGTTTGTCCAAATAGATTTGGTGACTCCATAAACCCTTGTGGTAACACAGTCCATCTTAATTGTTGTTTTCGTCCTGTTTCGGGGTCCTCCCACTCAAAGGCAAAATAATCTCTGGATCCCTCATCCAGAGGACAGGCCCAAAAAGCATCTTTCAAATCTATTACACTATACCAAGTATGTTTGGGAGATATATGACTCAATAAAGTATAAAGATTTGCCACCACAGGGAATTTAGTGATTGTTCGCTGATTTACAGCTCTTAAGTCCTGCACCGTCCTGTATGACCCGTCCGGTTTCTTTACGGGAAGAATGGGCGTATTATGAGGGGACATACATGGTTCTAGGGTTCCTTTTTCCAAAAGTCTGTCAACTACAGGTTTTAAGCCTTTTCGACCCTCCATAGGTATAGGGTATTGCTTGATTCTAATTGGGCGGTGCGGATCTATTATTTGAATGCTTATGGGGTCCATTTTTATCTTTCCAGTTTCCCCTTCCTTATACCACACTGAGAGGTTAATAGCTTCTTCATCCTCTTGTGTTAAAGTGTATAATTTAATCTGCAATTTGTCCCCTTGACTCTGAATGCTCAAGTTTAACTTCAAAATCAAATCCCTTCCTAATAAATTGTATTCCGCTTCAGGGAGCAAAAGTAAATCATTAAGACAAATTTTCTTTTCTGTTTCTACTTCTACATCTTTCAATATATTTACTTTAAAAGGCTCTCCTTTTGCTCCTGCTACTGACACGTAACTCTTCCCTTTCTCTATTCCTTTTGGAAGTTTTTGAATGGTTGACTTTTCGGCCCCTGTATCCACTAAAAATAAAACTTCCTCTTTATGGGGACCAATTAATAATTTTATCAAGGGCTCTGTTGATGTTGAAGTCCCCAGAAGATAGAGCCCCCGACACCCCTAATCTTCTTTGAACATCTTCTCATCTTGTTCCCGCTGACGGCAGTTCTTCTGAACATGTCCCCTCTTGTTACAGTAGTAACAGACGGGAATTGTAAATCTTCCTCGATAAGGCTGTCCCCGGGGTGTCTGCTCTATTCTTTTTTCCCTTTTCTCTCCAGGAGTCGTCTTATTTTTCTGACTTTCCCTTACTGCTGCTACAAAAATTTTTGGTTTTGCTTTTCGTTTTCCTTCGTCCCTCCTAACATAGACTTTCTGGGCTTCTCTAAGTAACTCCTCTAATCCTCTTTCTTGCCAATCTTCCAATTTTTCTAATTTCCTTCTTATATCCCGCCAGGATTTAGCTACAAATTGTGTTCTAAGGAGTGCGGTCCCAGCCACTGTATTCGGATCAATTCCAGAATACATTTGTAGGTTTTTCCTCAACCTCTCCAACCATTCTGTCGGAGATTCGTCTTTCCCTTGTTGTTCATTAAATGCTTTAGTAATGTTTTGCCCTCGGGGAACCGCTTCCCTTATTCCCTGTATGATTAACGTTCTCAAATCCCTCATATTTTGTCTTCCTGGGGGTTGTTGATGATCCCAGTGGGGATCCACATTTGGCCATTTCTGATCTCCCGGGGGTCCTGCCTGACTCTGTCTTTCCCAAATTCTCATTCCAGCTTGTCTAATCATTCCCCTTTCCTCAACAGTGAATAGGATCCCTAAAATGGACTGTATTTCTTCCCAGGTATAAGTATTGGGGCCTAGGAATTGGTCCAATTTTTCAGCTACTCCGAGGGGATCATCTAATAGGGTCCCCATTTCTTTCTTGAAATTTCTTACGTCTGTGGTATTTAACGGGACTGCCACAAACCCGATGCCTCCCTGATTGCCTCCGAGGGGTACTTCTCGTAAGGGATATAGAGAAGCTCCCTCAGATACAGCAGTCCTACTTCTCGTACATGCAGCCGGAGGTCGATCTAATTCCGGTGCTGTTGGTGGTGGAGATACTACGGCCACCGGAGGGGGAGCCGCTGCCGGAGATGGATTATTAGAACATGGAGGCGGTAGGTTATCCAGTGGCTCCCATTTATCATCTTTTTCCTTTTCACTTTTCCCCTCTTCTTCTTCCTCAAACTTTTCATCTGTTTTTAATGTAAGTATTGAGGCTGGAAAAGAACGTAAAGTTCTGTCCCATAATCCTGCATAATCACTTTCCTCCTGACTAAAAGGTTCCTTTGAATTAACATATATATTTAAGGCCTGGCAGACCCAGTCTTCAAAAGATCCAAAAACGGGCCAAAAGACATGTGGTCTCAAAGGTTCTTTTGGCCATTCTACCATACAATATTGAACTAATTTTAATTTACTTTTTCCTTTTCTGGGGCCCCTGTCATTCCAATTTTCAATCATTATTCCTAATGGACTCTCCGGAGGTATTTCTAGTAATTCGCTCCCTTTCTTCTGGTCCTGGGGTCTCGATTTCGTCTGACCCATCTAGGAATTTTTACTGTGGCAATTCCTACAGCCCTTGGCTACCAGTAAGAGTGTCTTGCAGGGGGTTTAGGACCTGTCACCCACCCACGAATCCTATAAGAATCGCTTCAGTCCTTCACCGGCCAAGTCCCTCGTGGGAGATTGGAACCGTGGTTAGAAGACCTCCACAATCGCTTCGGAACGAGGTTCCGTCTCAGTCACACTCTTACACACACAGGCAACCGAATCCTACCCAACCGAACGGTATACACCTTAAATACTTACGACTCCGTCGTCTTCGTTCGGATCTTCGCGCGCAGAATTACGGGCAAAATAAACTGCTGCAGCCGGCAAGGGAGCTCATAAAAAATCAAATTCTTTGCTTGCCCCTATTCAGGTTCAGGATGGCGTTAGTCCCGACCTGACCCGATCAGGAGCCACCAAAAGGTGGGGCGCCCCTCCTAGATCAAGTCAGAATTCAGGAACCAAGACCATCCTGGACGAGCCCCCAATTGTTATAAATGATTTAGTCCCAAACAGGATTCCAATTCAAATTTACAATTTATTAAGCGAATAGAGGCAAGCAAACAGCGCTGGGTGCGCCGGGAGTCTCTGCTCCACCAAGACGCACGCGGTACAGCTCCTGTTCCTGGTTTATATCCTGTCCGTTAATACATATTCATGAATAGGCGTGTCTTCTAATACATATTAATGAACAGGCGTGTCTTCTTCAGCGCATGCCCTCTTCTCCTGCTAGAGTCTTCTCGAATCTTCCTCGGCGTGCCCCCAGGATGACCCCAAACCTTATGCATGCACTTTCTTTACACAATACTATGCGGTCAGTGGTCAAACTGGTTTGAGCTGATATACCAGCAAAGTAGTTTAACTTTCTCCTGTAAAATACCCCTTTTTATGGTGCAGGAGAAATCCATGAAAGTACAGAAGATTACACTTCATCACACGAATCAGATAAACATATTTCACAGAACGATGGTCTGAAAACCAAAGATGCTGTCTATCTAGTCAAGCTCTGTCAGGGTGGTTTTGCCCAGTGATCATACACAACACAGGACTCTCTCACGATTTAGGCTCCATTGTTCGGTAGATTATTCTTACGGGCAGGAACCTCTCATAGACCAAAACATACCTACCACAAGACATTATGTCAACCATGAAATGAAATTTTCCTTCTATTTCCAGATGACAGGAGGCTTCTTCAGAAAACTCAGAAACCATTTAGCCAAAACTAGCTCCTGACCTTCCCCGCCCCGGGAAGCAAAGAGCAAGCTTCCTCGGGACTTGAGAGCAGTTTCAAACTGTAGGAGAAAGGACTGCTCATGACAAAACCAGAAGCTCTTACACAAGTCACATCCTGAAACCAGCGCCTAGAGCTCTTCTCAAAAGGCAAATCCAACCAGTACACAGACGCCTGTCAAGAAAGGCCTGCGCTGGACTTGTTCGTGGAGAAGGAGCTCAAACCGTACGGAGGCCCAGACAAACAACTGGCAGGTCACAGCAGCCGCAGTTCTAGAAGCCCAAAGGATTCTGCCTGCGGGACGGAGTCATGCAGAGTATTGTTCTGCTCCAGATCACAAACCACTGGACTGACGTTTCAGAGACCTGGGGTCTCTGGGTTAGGCACAAAAAGGCAGGAGTTTGCTACGCCTGTGCCGAACTGGGGACCGTGGTAGTTCTGCAGAAGGCTACAAGTGGCAGCACCTCTCGTGATATGCTTGTTTACCACAAAACCATGATGACCTCTGAGAATCAAGCACCATTTTTTAGGTTTAAAAGAATTTATTAGTTCTCTAAGAACATTCCTTACATATAGTCACTGTCGTGGTTTAGCCCCAGCCGGCAACTAAGCACCACGCAGCCGCTCGCTCACTCCCCCTCCCACAGTGGGATGGGGGAGAGAATTAGGAAAAACCTCGTGGGTTGAGATAAACACGGTTTAATAGGACAGAAAGAAAGAAGGAAACAACAATGATAATACCAACAAAGGAATGTACAAGAACAAGTGATGCCCAATACAGCAATTGCTCACCACCCCGTGATCGACAGCCCATCCCCGAGCAGCGATTTCCACCCCCCGGCCAACTCCAGTTTATGTACTGGGCATGACGTCGGATGGTAGGGAATATCTCTTTGGCCAGCCTGGGTCAGCTGTCCTGGCTGTGTCCCCTCCCAGCTCCCCGTGCACCCCCAGCCTGCTCGCTGGCAGGCCAGCACAAGAAGCTGGACTGTCCTTGACGGCTCAGCAACAACCCAAAACATCAGCACATTATCAACAGTTCCTCATCCCAAATCCAAAACACAGTCTCACACTGGCTTCTGTGAAGAAAACCAGGTCTATCCTGGCTGAAACCAGGACAGTATCCACCCCTTATTCCATACCATTTACGTCATGCCCAGGTCCTATACTTTTCAATACATTCCAATTATTCATTATTACTCTTCCTGTCTTTTAATATATACACACAGATATCACTTTCTTAGGCCATGGGCCATCACTTTAAAATGTCTGTTGGAGTTCAGTCAGTCCATGACTCTGGGCTTCATCCATCATAGCAGTCTCTCAGGGCAGGGGAGATGGTATGTGGTGTTGGATTGTCATCTGGCACGGTCCATATCCATGATCTGCAGGTCGAAGATGTCGGTCTCAAGGGATTTGTTGGACGCAAGCTGCTGAAGCCAGTTCTGGTTTCATCACTGCTGCACGTTGCTTGGTTTCAGTGAAGCTCATTCTTCATCAGTCTGGGTGATTCTTACTATAATACCATTGATATGGTAGATAGCAACCATAGTAGTAATGTCATACTGAACAATTAACATAATACAATTCAAATCATTGACTGTTTTCACCCAAAATCAAGTCTCCTTGAGGTACACATCGGACTTCCCCATCCTTCCGCATTACCCACCAAGTGCCCCCAGGTCCCTGGGCAAAGGCAATCCCACGAACGGGTTTGCCTTTTCCTAAGGCAGGAGTAACCCAGACTGTCTTCCCCAGCATGTTTCTCACATGCACCACAGGGACTTTATCCCCTTCTACAGTACGTAGAAGTTTTGATTGGGCAGGGCCGGCTCTATTAGTAGATACCCTAGTGTTGACTAACCAGGTGGCTTTGGCTAAATGTTTATCCCAATGTTTGAATGTCCCATCACCCATTGCTCTCAGTGTAGTCTTTAACAGTCCGTTGTATCGTTCAATTTTTCCGGAAGCTGGTGCATGATAGGGGATGTGATACACCCACTCAATGCCGTGCTCTTTGGCCCAGGTGTCTATGAGGTTGTTTTGGAAATGAGTCCCATTGTCTGACTCAATTCTTTCGGGGGTGCCATGTCGCCATAAGACTTGCTTTTCAAGGCCCAGGATAGTGTTTCGGGCGGTGGCATGGGGCACAGGGTATGTTTCCAGCCATCCGGTGGTTGCTTCCACCATGGTAAGCACATAGCGCTTGCCTTGGCGAGATTGTGGAAGTGTGATATAGTCAATCTGCCAGGCCTCCCCATATTTATATTTCAACCATCGTCCTTCATACCAGAGGGGCTTTAACCGCTTGGCTTGTTTGATCGCAGCACACGTCTCACATTCATGGATAACCTGTGCAATAGCATCCATGGTCAGGTCCACCCCTCGATCCCGAGCCCATCTATATGTTGCATCTCTTCCCTGATGGCCTGAGGTGTCATGGGCCCACCGAGCTATAAATAATTCACCCTTATGTTGCCAGTCCAGATCCACCTGAGCCACTTCAATCTTAGCAGCCTGATCCACCTGATGGTTGTTTTGATGTTCTTCGGTGGCCCGACTCTTGGGTACGTGAGCATCTATGTGACGTACTTTTATGACGAGATTCTCTAGTCGGGCAGCAATATCTTGCCACAATTCAGCAGCCCAGATGGGCTTGCCTCTGCGTTGCCAGTTGCTCTGCTTCCATTGCTGCAGCCACCCCCATAGAGCATTTGCCACCATCCATGAGTCAGTATAAAGATAGAGTACTGGCCATTTTTCTCGTTCAGCAATATCTAAAGCCAGCTGGATGGCTTTCACCTCCGCAAACTGACTTGATTCACCTTGTCCTTCAGCCACTTCTGCAACTCGTCGTATAGGGCTCCATACAGCAGCTTTCCACCTTCGATGTTTGCCTACAATACGACAGGACCCATCAGTAAATAGGGCATATTGCCTTTCGTTCTCTGGCAGTTCATGATATGGTGGAGCCTCTTCAGCACGCGCCACCTCCTCTTCCGGTGATATTCCAAAATCTTTGCCTTCTGGCCAGTCCATGATCACTTCCAAGATTCCCGGGCGATTAAGATTTCCTATTCGAGCCTGCTGTGTAATAAGCGCGACCCACTTACTCCACGTAGCATCAGTCGCATGACATGTAGAGGGGACCCTCCCTTTGAACATCCAGCTCAGCACCGGCAGTCGGGGTGCCAGGAGGAGCTGTGCTTCAGTACCAACCACTTCTGAGGCAGCTCGAACTCCTTCATATGCCGCCAGTATCTCCTTTTCAGTTGGAGTATAGCGGGACTCAGATCCCCTATATCCTCGACTCCAAAACCCTAGAGGTCGACCTCGAGTCTCTCCTGGTGCCTTCTGCCAGAGACTCCAGGTAGGGCCATTCTCCCCGGCTGCCATGTAGAGCACATTTTTAACATCTTGTCCTGCCCGGACTGGCCCAAGGGCTACGGCATGAACTATCTCCTGTGGGTCTGATGTGCCAGGCCATCTAATCCACACAGTCCAATAAACTCGGCTGTCCCTCTCCTCCGCCTGGCTGGAGGCAGGGCCCCTCTAATCTTGCTCATAGTACTCGTTACCCAGGACACTCACCATAAATATTCTGCCGTAAAAGCTCAGTACTGCCCCGATACGGTTAACACTTAGTACCAGGGAAAAAACCACGCTTAGAGACAAATGGTGAAATGATGCTCAATAGCACCTGAACGACAATGTCTTTGGTGTAGAACAGAAGCGATATTAACAAGAACTTCCAAGGTGCCATTTAGATACCGAGAACACTCATGGGCGAGATGCCATTAAAGGGTCTGCATAGACAGTAACTCACAGACACGCTCGTGATCCAAAGTGTTGCTAGTGAGCAGTTTCTGCCACAGCCACCAAACCAGTTTTCCAGTGCAGTGGGGTAAACCAAGGTGAAGGCAAAATTAAGTCACCAAACACAAGTTATTTCTTCAAAGTAGCCACCTGCTCTATTTCCATCCCCTTCTGCTTTCTCCACTCGATTTCCAAGACATCAGGAGAGGTTACTGTTATAAGGTATCCTCCCGTATTTCCTTATCATTTGGCCTAGAAGAATTCCAGGAAACCAAAACTTTGGTAAGCCCTGTACATCACACATCAACCACACATTCCTCTATGCCTGCGCCACGTCCAAAGCACAGATCTGGAGGTAGCTGTCAGAAGAGCATCTATAAAAGAACAGCTCTGTGAGGCCGCCAACACAAGCCACAGCTACCGATCGTGGCCGAATCACATTATGGCTTCCCACCCCGCGTAAGCCCCCGCACCGCTTGCCCCGCCAGTGCCCCCGCATGCTGGCCGGATGGGCCCCAGGCTGACTCAGGCTACGTGGGGTCGGGCCACAAAGAGCAGAGCGTGGCTCCCGCAGGCCGCGGCCGTCGCGGGGTGGTCTGCGACACTGCCAGCCAGGCAGTCCCCGAGCCCCTGCGCCCGCCGCCCCCACGCACCTTCTTTGGTCTGGGCGTTGGTGACCTGCAGGTCACAGGTGGCCGCCTTCAGCTTCTCCCGGCCCATGATCTGGCGCCTGAGGTCGCACAGGGAGATGTGGAGGCCGGTGAAGGTGACCGTGTCATAGCTCAGCTTGGAGGAGAACTTGTAGTGGACGCACGACATGGTTGGGGCCTGCTCCCCGACGGCGTCTACCGCGGCAGACCGAGGGGGCCGGGGCAAGCAGCGCGGGCTGAGCTCATCCCCGCGACAACTCAGCGACGGGCAGGTGGGCGGGCGGACGTCGGGGAGAGGCCCCCGCGGCCCCGGCTCGGCCTCTGCTCCCTCTCTCACGCAGCGCTCCCAGGCCCAGCCACTCGCTGTGGGCACTCGGGCACCTCTGCCTCAGCGTTCCCTTGGGGGGTTTACCGGACACCAAGTGCCGGGGCTGCCCTGATCGCATCACTGCGCGTGCCCAGCGGAACGCCGCACCCCCCTGCGCCTCACCTGGCCTTGTGACAAAAAACCGTGTCCTGTCACCCCCCGGGCCTGTCACCGCCCGGTGTCCTGCCACCCCCCGGGCCTGTCACCGCCCGGTGTCCCTCCTATCACCCCCCCGGGCCTGTCACCGCCCGGTGTCCAGTCACTCCCCGGGCCTGTCACTGCCCGGTGTCCCTCCTGTCACCCCCCAGGCCTGTCACTGCCCGGTGTCCCTCCTATCACCCCCCCGGGCCTGTCACCGCCCGGTGTCCCTCCTATCACCCCCCCGGGCCTGTCACCGCCCGGTGTCCAGTCACTCCCCGGGCCTGTCACTGCCCGGTGTCCCCCCTGTCACCCCCCGGGCCTGTCACCGCCCAGTGTCCCTCCTGTCACCCCCCGGGCCTGTCACTGCCCGGTGTCCCTCCTGTCACCCCCCAGGCCTGTCACTGCCCGGTGTCTCCCCTGTCACCCCCCGGGCCTGTCACTGCCCGGTGTCCCCCCTGTCACCCCCCAGGCCTGTCACCGCCCGGTGTCCTCCCTGTCACCCCCCGGGCCTGTCACCGCCCGGTGTCCCTCCTGTCACCCCCCGGGCCTGTCACTGCCCGGTGTCTCCCCTGTCACCCCCCGGGCCTGTCACTGCCCGGTGTCCCCCCTGTCACCCCCCGGGCCTGTCACTGCCCGGTGTCCCCCCTGTCACCCCCCAGGCCTGTCACTGCCCGGTGTCCTCCCTGTCACCCCCCGGGCCTGTCACCGCCCGGTGTCCCCCCTGTCACCCCCCGGGCCTGTCACTGCCCGGTGTCCCTCCTGTCACCCCCCAGGCCTGTCACTGCCCGGTGTCCCCCCTGTCACCCCCCGGGCCTGTCACTGCCCGGGGTCCCCCCTGTCACCCCCCGGGCCTGTCACTGCCCGGTGTCCCTCCTATCACCCCCCCGGGCCTGTCATGGCCCAGTGTCCTGTCACCCCCCGGGCCTGTCACTGCCCGGTGTCCCCCCTGTCAGCCCCCGGGCCTGTCACTGCCCGGTGTCCCTCCTGTCACCCCCCAGGCCTGTCACTGCCCGGTGTCCCCCCTGTCACCCCCCGGGCCTGTCACTGCCCGGGGTCCCCCCTGTCACCCCCCGGGCCTGTCACTGCCCGGTGTCCCTCCTATCACCCCCCCCGGGCCTGTCATGGCCCAGTGTCCTGTCACCCCCCGGGCCTGTCACTGCCCGGTGTCCCCCCTGTCACCCCCCGGGCCTGTCACTGCCCGGTGTCCCTCCTGTCACCCCTCGGCTCTCATTACCCGCTGTCCCCTCCTGGCAGCAGCCAGCCAGGCCAAGACAGCCTGGGGAAGACGCAGCGGGCTTTGCCATGCGGCGCTTGGCTGCCCGTGCCCGGGCCCAGGGAAGGGAGGGGACAGCTCAGGGTGTCTGAGTGTCTCTTCTTGCATTTTCGGGAAGTTCCGTCAAAGAAGCCAACGGCCATTGATGGTTATTGCCATAAACCCATCTGCTTGAGCTGGTACCGCTTCCACAAAAAGAAAAAGACGGACCATCGCCAGAGGAGACTCCCTTCTGAAGGGCACAGAAGGCCCCGTATGCAGACCGGACCCCCTTCTGAGGGAAGTCTGCTGCCTCCCTGGGCCCCAGTTAAAGGTGTGAAGAATAAGCTTCCCACCCTGGTACGGCCCTCACATTATTCTCCATTATTGATTTTTCACGTAGGCAGTGACAAAGTTGCAGGAAGAAGTCCACGGGCAATCGAGAGAGACTTCAGGGCCTTGGCACGACTGGTTAAGGGACCGGGAGCACAGGTAGTGTTCTCCTCGGTCCTTCCAGCTGCAGAACGATGAGGGAAGAAAGAGGAAGAGCCAGCAGTTTGAGCCTGGTGCCACCGGCAGAATTGGGGGTTTCTGATCATGACCATACGACACCAGAGCTGCTGGTGACAGACGGGGTACACGTGTCTGAAAGGGGGAAAAGGATCCTTGCACAGGACTTAGCAGGGCTCAGTGAAACAGCCTTAAACTAGATTCGAAGGCGGAAAGGGATAAAACCAGGCTGGCTAGACATAAGCCTGGGAGCGGCACGCCCATGTTTGAGGGATGGTGCTAGCGAGGTGCTGCAGTCTGCCAGCTCGGTGGAGGTAGGGAGGATGGAGAGCTGTGTGACAGCCAAGACGCAAGGGTTATTGATGTGTTAGGAACCACGGAAGGGCCTGAGAATGGTCATGTAGGAATTAGGGCTTCTCCCCCCAAAAAGCTGGTGGGATCAATAGCCAGCTGAAGTGCATCTGCACCAAAGCATGCAGCACGGGCAACAAACAGGAGGAGCTGGAAGCCATTGTGCAGCAGAGTTGCCATCATGGAAACATGGTGGGATGACTCACACAAGTGAGGTGCTGCAACGGATGGCTATAAGCTCCTCACAAGGAATAGGCAAGGAAGGAGAGGAGGTGACGTAGCCCTGTATGTTAGGGAGTGTATTGACGGTCTAGAGCTTAATGATGGTGACGATGGGGTTGGGTGTTTATGGGTAAAAATTAGGGGGAAGACCAACAAGGCAGATAGTGTGGAAGGAGTGGGCTATAGACCACCCAACCAGGATGAAGGCCAACAAGGCAGATAGTGTGGAAGGAGTGGGCTATAGACCACCCAACCAGGATGAAGGCCAACAAGGCAGATAGTGTGGAAGGAGTGGGCTATAGACCACCCAACCAGGATGAAGAGGCAGACGAAATATTCTATAAGCAGCTGGGAGAAGTCTCACGATCGCTAGCCCTTGTTCTCATGGGGGACTTTACTCACCAGATGTCTGCTGGAAGGATAATAGAGCACAGAGAAGACGGTCCAGGAAGTTCCTGGAGTGTGTGCAACAGAAGATCCCGACACAGTTAGCAAACTGCACAAGTTGTCACTCACTCGCGTCGGCCTCGGTTTCCGTGGCAGAACTCGCGTGCGTAAGGACACTCACCTGCCCACGAGCCGGCGGAGCAGCCCCGCTCCCTCCCCCTCTGCCGAGAGTGGCGCAGACGCTACTGACCTTAACCAGCAGCTACAAGACGAGCAGGAGAGTAGGCGTCCTCCGAAGGGACAACACTCAGCTCTGTTTTGCCCTTCTCTACTGCACAGACTCAAGGTGGCTAATCCCACCGGTCTGTGCCTTTCCCAGCATGGCTACGATTCACCTCGGGAGCAGCCCGCTGCCAGCTGGGCTCCGATACGGGATGATGAGTCCGGTCCCAGGAAGAGGCAAGCACCCAGTGCCCGTCTGCTGCCGCTCGCCGCTACAAGTGCCTTCTTCCAGCCCGCGCCTGCGGATGCTGAGGCTGCTCTGTGCTCTGCAAGGGCTCTGCTGGGGCTCAGCACCAGGCAAGGCTGGGCCCGCTCTCGCCTCACGCTGCTCTGACAGCTTTGCATCAGACGAGCCCCTTCGGAGCGCACCGACTGATCTTTCTGCTTTTTCATTTTAGTCAGACTCTCATCCAGCCACACACATTACAACCACTTATACAAACCAAAATGCCAAGAAGCAAACCACTAGACGTTCACAGGTGAAAGCCTGTATCTCCACAGGAGGTTTTGTCTGCCCCACTCGTGATTCGTTCTGGGTTGCAAGTGCAACTTCGCTGTCTTCCTCATCTCAAAGTACCGTGGCTGGGCAAATGCCCGCGCCTGGGCGGTAGTCAAAAGGCAGTGCAGGCTGGAGTTTGTGAATGAAGGAGACCCTTCTCCAATGCCAAACCATACAAAAAAGAATCATCAAAGGGACCTTCCACCTTTACAGAAACCACTGACAATTTAAAAGTGAATGTACACCTTCTTCACAGGGTGAGAAGGAAGGGAACCTTCCAGCTGAATTTGCTTTACCTTGGAAATGGCTGAGGCAGGCAAGCATTTCTGGTTGGTGCGTCTCTGTCTTAAGCCCTGTTTCGTCTTGAAAATAAATGCAGGAGCCAGAAAGCAGGAAGTAGAGAAATGATAATTTTTTACTCCTTGAGGGACTGGGCTGTTCTCCCTCCTACCTTGCAGGAGACCTCTGCAAAGCATCGGGAGTGGGGAGGAGACACACAGTTATGGGCGCGTGTCGCAGGTGACCAAGCGAGAGCGGCATGGAAATGTAGCAGATGGAAACAACAGATGACATTTTCTTTTGTCTCCTGATGCCATGCGCCTGCGGTGGCAGAACGCCCACTGTGACATCACCAAGTTGTGAAGGGTGATGTCACCGAGGGGAGGATTGTGACGTCAGCGAGTGATGCACAGTTTCTCACTGCTTATCTTTGGGCACCAGCAGAGCCTGGCCCGGCCTGGCTTGTGCCTGGACCCTTGCCGCGCGTTCCTGCGAGGACTGGAGGGTCCAGCGTCACTTCTCCCAGTGCTGGGCGGTGCGCTGGGGGCTGCCGTCGGCAGCTCCCGTTGACCATCCCGGAGCCATCCCCTGTGTTCCCCTGGCCCTGCCTGCGTCAGGCAGCCGGACCCTGCTGGGCAGGCTTGCGGCAGCGGAGGTGAGCAAACGTCCCCCTGGGGCAGCCATGGGGTGGGCGACGGGGCTCGGGGAGCCTGGAGGGTGTCCTTGTCGAGGGACCTGAGTATTTCTTCCCCCCCTCCCTGGGATGGCCAGCGACCATGGCCTCTCTCCGTTTTGCAGCACGCGACACCCTTGGCAGTGCTGGTGCCGTCGAGGGGGAGCAGCTCCTCATCCTCAGCTCTCCCCAGCCTGCCACAGAGCACAAACAGCCACGGAGACAGAGTGGAGCTGCCCCATCTGCCGCCATTCTCGGAAGAGCGTCGCCTTCGCTCAGCCATGCCAACACCAGTTCTGCCTGCGCTGCATCCTGCAGTGGGCAAAAAGGACATCAGATTGCCCACTCTGCAGAGAACTGATGGAGGAGATCAAGTTTTCTGTGCGGGCAGATGGCTACCTCGAGCACGTCGTCACTGCCCCCCCAGAGCCATCAGTCACCAGCAGCCAGGCAGGCCGAGCTCCCGGCTGCCTGGCCACCAGCAGCCCCCATCACCCCGCGGCACCCCCTCCATCCTCTACGCAGGGGATGCCGTTCCTGAAAGAGCAGCGGGATGCGGGGGCAGAGGCCGGGGCTACCGTGGGTGGCCTCCTGCCCGAGGTCTGGGCGGCACTTTTCCAGAGACACCAGCATCTCCTTGAGCCCGTGCTGCCCTGGCTGCGGTGGGAGCTGGCGGCAATATATGAGGAACGGTGGTGGCTGGCAATGGCAGCAGAAAAGCTGATCCTGCACGCCCTGTGCTGCTGCGGGCTGGACGAGGAGGCCGTGGTCCAGCGGATGCAGCCTGGCCTCGAGGAACATACAGCACCGCTGGTCCGTGGCCTCATCAATGTCCTCGTGTGCCGGAGCAGCAAGGAGGCTCGGAGGCTGCTGCGCTTCTATGCTGCTGGGGAGGAGGATGACAGCCCTGCAGCCAGCCCCAGCCCCAGCCCCAGCAGCTCCTGGGGAGGGACTCCCGCCCGCCTCACGGCCCCCTCCAGCAGCCCTGCAGGCTCGGACGTGGAGGAGGAGGCCAGCACGTCGGAGGCCGCTCTCCACAGGGGTCCCAGCCGCCCCCTACCTGTGCCCGTTCCTGCGGAGCAGGAGCAGCCCCAGGAGGAGCCGGAGGAAGCGGCGGCAGCAGGTCCCTCCGCCCAGGGCTGGAGCCGTAGCCCCTCCGCTCCTGGCCGGAGCAGGGACCGCTCAGGCGGGGGGCCCCGGCGCCCCCCAAAGAGGAGGGCCCCTGGCTCCCAGGACTGTCCCCAGCCCTGCAAGAGGCCACGCCGCCAGCAGGACTAGCAGGGTTCAGCACCTCTTTAGTCCAGAAAAAGGAAATAAATTCCTGTTTCCCTGACGCAGTCTCTTGGTGCTGCTTCCTCTCCCTTCTCCTGGTGCCTTTCCCTGTGCCCCGCGCCCCACTGTGGGTGGCGCCAGCCTGCTGGGGGGCATGGCCATGGGCCCCCCGAGCCCCAAGGCCGCGTCGGTGGTGCTTCACTCACAGGAAATCGTGCCGCAGCCATGCACCCGCAGCACAGCAGGTGCCGAGGGCAGAGCAGGAAGGACTGGAAGCTGGTTTTGTCGCAGGTCCTATGTCCTCCGCCTGCTTCCAGTCCCTCTCTCTGCCCAGCTCCTGACACTTCTGCTTGGCTTTTCTTTCTCTCCACTCTCTGATGTTGGCCAGGGCAACCCTGAGTCCTCAGCTGCCCCTCACAGGGCACGCCTTCCAGCCCTATCACCAGCTTTGTTGCCCTCCTCCGGACGCACTCAAGGACCTTCACGTCCTTCCGAAATGGTGGGGTGGGCCCAGAACTGCACACAGGGCTCCAGGTGAGGCCGCACCAACGCTGAATACGGCGGGGTAACCACCTCTTTGACCAGCTGGTTATGGTGTGTTTGATGCACCCCAGGATGTGGTTTGCTGTCATGGCTGCCAGGGCAGCTCAGGTAGAGCCTGCTGCCGACCAGCACCCCCAGAGCCCTTTCTGCAGGGCTGCTCACCAGCCACTCCTCCCCCAGTTTATACTTGTGCCTAGACATGCGCTGTCCCAGGGGCAGAATCTGGCATGTGGACTTGTTAAATTTCATCCCATTAATCATAGCCCAATGCTCCAATCTATCCAAATACCTCCACAAGGCCTCCTGTCCCTCACGAGAGTCAACAGCTCCTCTCAGATTGGGATCATCCACAAACTTGCTAGAGGTGCATTCAACTCCTGCATGCAGATCGTTGATAAATACATCGATCAGCACTGGCCCTAGGACTGAGTCCTGGAGAACGCTGACAGTGACCCGTCGCCAGCCTGATGTAGCCCCATTCACTGCCACCCTGTGAGCTCTGCCCTTCGGGCAGTTCTTCACCCAGCGCATTGTGAACCCACTCATCCCACAGCTGGACAACTTGTCCAGGGGGAGGCTGTGAGGGACAGTATGAAAAGCCTTAGTGAAGACCAGAGAAACTACATCCACTGCCTTCCCTACATCCATCAGGCCAGTGACCTTCTCCTAGAAGGGCATCAAAGTGGTCAGGCAGGACTTCCCCTTCGTGAACCCGTGTTGACCGTGCCTGATGACCGCATTGTCCTTTAAATGCCTTTCATTAGCACCCAGTAGGATCTCCTCCCTTTTCTCCTCCCTTTCCTGAACCGGAATACCAAAATACCTGAATGGGGCTTTTATTTGCCTTATCCTGCCTGCTATGCCCTTGAACCAAACTGTGCCCTTGTTCCAGTCAGAGAGCAGCCCTTGCAGTAAATCCTCTCCACTGTACACACATGTAATTCACCACTCCTGAACAAATGCTGTAGGGCCTCTTCTTCTGTGGGCTCTCAGGCTAGTTGTCTTGGGAAGCAGTCATTTACTGCACCCAAAGATTTTTCTCTTTGCGCTTCGTTCTTGAGAAGTCGTTGACCCAGCAGTAGGTATCCCCTGATTACTACGTGTCCAAAATTCGCAGCTTCTCCAATCCTACTTACCACTTCTTGATTCCGCTGTCCTTCCTCATCAAGGAGGCCAGTGGTACAACCGAAAAACGTGTTTTTGTGGCCAGTCTGTGATTTCCACCCACATGTCCTGTGATGCTTTTCTTTCCTATAATGCTTTTATGCTGTTGCTGCTTTCAGAGTCTTTCTCGCAGGGTGCTGTTCTGCCCCCTGAACAACTTATTGCATCACTGCCATGAAACTGGCAGCCAGGTGACACTGAATCCCATTGATCCTCCACATCCCACCTCTCAGGGATGCCCATGGTATCAGGGTGGTCCTTGAAGGCAACCATTTCAGCCCCCCTACCTTCTTTTTCAAGCTTCATGCACGGGCATACCAGCACCTGTACGTTTTGTCCTTACTCCAGCAATCAGTTTTGCCTGTGCCCGTCAACTGACACGAGCAGTCTTATTTGCTTTGCTTATTTATTGCAATTGTTCCTTTTCTTTCCCTGCTGCTCCTTCCCAGGGTGCATTGAACCCCAACTGCAGCCACTGCCTAGACCACACCAGCCGGAACTGGGTGCTCTTCTGCACCTGTGGCCTTTCCCCCGGCTTCCACTTTACATGTTCCTGCAGGAGCCTTTTAACTTTCAGTGCCAGAAGCCTCACTTCCTGATGATCAGTGTGCAGCCTTCTCTTCTTGATCAAGCTCCTCTTGTCCCACAAGGCTTCCTGGTGCTGCCCGTACCCAAGTCCGTCCTCTCCACGTCTCCTTCAGGCACTGAGGCTCTGGATTTCCGTGTATCCCTGGCTTCACGTGTGGAATTGACAGTGTTCCAAGCAGTGCAAGGTCTTGATCCTCAGCCACCTGCCTGACAGCCAAAACTTGGCTCTTCCATTTACCTGCATCCGTGGAATGAAGACAGACCCAAAGAACAATCTCTGACCCCACGGCCTCCCATCTGGATGTCGCATGATGCCTGCTGCCGCTGTGCCCAGCCGCAGGTTGCACTTTAATTTCACAAGGCCAGTTACCCAGGTCTAGTAACAGCACTTCCTGCCAGCACCAGCTGCTTCTTGCTGTCCTTCACGCTCTCTGCTGCCTCCAAAGTGCCCTGTGATCCCAGCTGCACGGTGGCTCTCCCCTCGGGAATTCGGGCAGTCCGAGGAGGCCATCGTTTGCAGAGGACTGCTGCAGGAAATGTCGGACCGTCTGCAAGTCCCCTGGTGCTCTCTCCACTTCTGGCAGCTGCTGCCACTTGGAGAACTCTCCAGCTGACAGAACAAACATGTCCTCTCCGCACCAGCAGATCCTTGGGCCACAGCCACGGACAGGAAACCTGCCCCTCCCAAGGCAGCCCCGCGCTTCGCATGCTGTGTAATAACTCCCACAACACCAGCCTTCGGGGGTTTTCTACCTCCTTGTGTGCCTTGAGGTGCCTCGGGGGAGCTTATGTTAATTGAACTTCAGCAGTTCTGCTAATGCAGCGAATTGAACTTCAGTAGTTCGGTCGCTGCAGCTCTGCACCTTGCCCGGTGCAAAGGGCCACAGCAGCTTCCCCGTTTGCGGCTCCCCGTGTTGCTCAGTTACTGCTCTTTGCCTTTGCCTGGGCCTGGGCGGGATCTGGCCGTGCAAGCTGAGCACCGCCTGCACTTACTTGCACTCTTTTTCCTCCCTCCCAGCCCCCCTAAACGGAACTGCCACGCAGACTGTCCCGTTCCCTGTCCCTTCACCTCTGCTTCACAGAATGTCCCTGAAGGAAATCTCCTTTGGCTGCACACATGGAAACACATCATCTTCCATTTGGGTTTTGAGAGGGTAACACCTCTCAATAGGGGACAGGAAGGAGGTCATCGTGAGCCTGGTTTCCGAAAGTGTTCGGTGCTCCTTTGGAGGCGTTCAGGTGTGCGTCCAGGCTGACTGTCTTTCCCTGACTGCTTGCTGCGACAGATACCCCATTACCTGACCTTTTCCTGTTGGCCCCATGTGCCTCCTGCCAATGGTCCGACGGGGCTGTACGCAAAATGCCACGTGAGGAGGCTGGAGATGAGGCCGAACAAAGAGAACATAGCTTCATCAGGAATCAGACCGTTCCCTTTTTGCTTGTTTTCTTAGAAGTTCTTTTTCGCAAGGGGAAATAGGCCTTTTTTAGCTTTCTACTCTTTTCCTGCAGGGTCTGAGATGTATTGAATTAATAGGATTTGCTGTTTCACTGACCCAAAGACTCAGTATCACTGGTACCACTGCTTCTCCAGGTTTCTTGTGTCCTCCCATTGGCTTCAGGTTCCAGCTATTCCATCACGGGCAGCATTATCAGAGCCTCTCCTTCACTCTTTGGGAACGATTGCCTGCTCCAGAAGAACAAGGTGATGTGTCATTACCAGGGCCCAGGAAGTTGTAACTCTCCCATATTTCCTTCTGCTACCTCTGTCTGCTCTTCATCCTCACTAGACCTGGTGGTGTTCAGTCTGGAGAAGAGGAGGCTGATAAGGGAGACCTTATCGTTCTCCACAACTACCTGAAAGGGCGTTGTGGAGAGGTGGGTGTTGGTCTCCCAAGTAACCAGTGATAAGATGAGAAGAAACGGCCTCAAGTTGCGCCAGAGGAGGTTTACACTAGATCTTATGACAAATTTCTTTATGGAGAGAGTGGTCAAGCATTGGAACAGGCTGCCCAGGGAGATGGTGGAGTCACCATCACTGGAAGTGTTCGAAAAACGTGTGGACGTGGCTTTAGTGGGCATGGTGGTGTTACATTGATGGTTGGATTTGATGATCTTGAAGGTCTTTTCCAACCTTAATGATTCTATGTAGACCTCAGACACCCACAGCCAATACCCGGTCAATCAGACTCTTCTGAGACTGCTTGTTGCATCTGTTAAAGGAGTCATTATCTTCTTCTTCAAGAGGAAGATGTATCACTTAAAGGGCATGGAGGGATTTGGTTCTCCTGGTTTATGCCTTTGTGGAATTTCTCGGACCAAAATAATTCTCTTTCCCTGGAAATAAGGAATTCTAGCCCCATGCTACAAGTTCTCAGCTTTGTAAAAAGAAACGCTGAGGAGCCATACAGCCGCGGCATCTGTCGAACACAGGTTGTAACAGGTTGGGCAAGAAGAGGATAGTATCTCTCTGTAAGCCTGAATGCCTTGTGCAAAACGCTCACCCCCTCCACTATGCATCCTGAAGGAGAAGACGCTGCCCTTCGAGACAGCTGGGGGAAAGCAAGTCTGGCTTCAGCCTCTGTTCAGCCACTGTTTCTCTCTGTGCACTTCGCCCTATGATAACCACAAGACTTCAAAGGAAGATAACGCTGACTTCTGTTAATGGAAATGAAGGCCCTGAATAGTTGGGTGGGCTCAGTCTTAAATGCTGCATTTTCCTTCCTGCCTGCACAGCAGGTACGAGTGTGACTTTTCCAGGTCCTTTATTTTATCCCAGTTAGACTGCAGCTTGCTTAAGGCTGGATTCCTTTTTCTTTCTCTGGGTGGATATACAGAAAAGTGCACAGCAATAATCTCTTAAGAGAAGTCTTAAAGTCCATCCACAGGGCAGGCAGAAGTGAGGGTGCTGTTGTTTTGAAACACCCAAGCGAACATCAACATATACACCAGTGCTGCGGAGGAAGGCCAAGGGAGCACCAGTGGACGTTGAACTCAGAGGTACGTATAAACTGTGGGATTGTGTCTTGACTCAGAGGGCCTGGGAGAGCTCAGTACGCATTATTTATTGGTCTAGAAAATATAAACCTGTACCCAGAGTACGCAGCTACTCAGCCTCTGGAGTTTGCTATTACGCTGTGTTATCTCAAAACTCGAGGTGCAGAACCCATCACTGCCAAGTGATTTCATCCATGACACCAGCCATGCAGGCCTGTGTGGCCTGAAAGCATAAACAAATTTGAAGGTTATTGCGTTCCACCAGTGGCGTGGGAGGGTTGCCGTGCTGTCCTGGGATCTGGAAGTTAAGGCGGGTGGAGCTGAGATTGATTTGCTCCATAGCCCGATACAGGTATTGCCTTGGAGCCCTTACCCCAAGCTCACGGAGGGACTGGAGACAGAAGGATTTGCCCTCCTCTGGTCCACTGCCTTGTCCGTAAAATGGGACAAATGAGCTTTCTTGCTTCAAAACCATGCCAAAGGAGCTAATGAGCTCAGCAGCGAGGGGAGATCAGCACGTCCCCCTCCCCTGCCCCTTTGAGGAAGCTGTAAGCTGTGACGAGGCCCCAGGCGAGCCCCAGCCGTGACCCATGCAGGGGTCTGCCGACAGCCCTGCTCTGGGGTCTGCCAAGGTCTGGGCAAGATGAGAGGCCGGGCAGGGCTGGCTGCTCACCTGACACAGGCACCAAGCGCAGCAGGAGGAAGGAGATGGCCAGAGAGCAAACCTCAGCCGTGAACTGGGGTGAGCGGCCCGTGCCGGAAACGGCGACGTGAGAGACAAATGCCCGGGGGCACCTTCCCGGTCTGTCCCTGGCACCAAGGGCACAGACCGGCCTCCTCTCTCCTGCACCTGCACGTCTTGGCTCGGCACCTCACACCCACTGCAGCGTGTCCTCGCCCTGCACGGTGACACAGCTCAGCCGGCACTGGTAGTGTCCTCTCCCGGCACTTCCCAGCTCAGCCCAGCCCCTCCCCAGCTCTCCCCGCAGCCCCTGCTCTCTCTCCAGCCCAGCCCAGGAGAGCAGCCCAGCCTGGGCTGGCCCCACGGCAGTGCCCACCGCAGGGTGCTGCAGAGCTCTGGGCGCTCACCCCACAGCCCCAGCCCCTCGGAAGGGACAGCAGCTGCTGGGGGGCAGGGAGGGCTCTCGGCCTCCCCACCAGCCCTGGGCTGGAGGCTCAGCCTGGCCGGAGGAAATGGAGGTCAGTGCAACTGCAAGACCCCGGGTATCAGCTCCAGGAGGTGCCCACCACAGACTGCCTGTGCCCCCTCGGGGCCAGCCCCTCTCCCCAGGCCAGCACGAGTCTGGGTCCAGCAGCAGAGCAGCCTGCCCCGAGCCGGGGCCTGCAGAAGGGGGTTTCTCTGGCTCATGGATTCCTCCCTGCAGGCACAGGAATGCTCCCTTGCTCTTCTCCAGGGACATCGCAGGTTCCCCAGGTGAGCGTGTCCAGGCTGGCCTGGCCGGCTGCTCCTGCTTCCCCCCACGTGCTCCCCGCAGGGCCCTGAGCTGGCGATGCTGCTCTGCAGAGGGAGGGGGCTGTGGTGCCCTGGGGCCATGGGCTAACCTTGCCCCGGCCGTGCTGGTCAGGGTGGGGAGCAGAGCCAGCGGGACGGGGATCACTGCTGCTCAGCCCCTTCCTGTCTCCCCCGACTGCTCAGTAGCCAAGCACAGGGCTGGGCAGGACACGGGGGTGTCTCCAAGGGCACAAGGGCCAGGGCAGGGCTTGTCCTGGGCCAGGGCTCCAGGGAAGCAGCAGCCCCGACTGGCAGGCGGCAGAGAGGGAGCGCCCAGGGCGGCAGCAAGGGGCAGCCCCAAGGGCGACAAGGGCTGATCCTGCATGGGGCAGCTGGGCATTGGCCTCCTGAACCCCTCCTGCACGCTGGGGCTGCTGCCCCGGCTCCACAGGAGAGGGGAAGAGATGGGAGCTCAGAAAAAGAATTTTTGGCTGGCTCCTTTATTGAGTTTTTCTCAACAGGGAGCCTGGATCCAGGAGCCATATGTACCTGAAGTCCTTGGAACAAGAGAAAATACGTTAGGAGGCCAAGATTAAGAATAACAAAGGTACAAAACAAAAAGCAAAATGCAAAACCAACCCCCAAAACAATGCAAAGGGAAAATAAATACAGAAATGAAGAAAAGTTAGTCCTGGGTTTTCCTAAAGTACACTGGGAGCGCTTATGGCCTAATGGGCACCTTAATCAAAAGTAGACCACATACAAGTATTTTCCACAGGTCATCCTTGATTTCCTTGTTCCTCATGCTGTAGATGAGGGGGTTCACTGCTGGAGGCACCACTGCGTGCAGAACTGCCACCACCAGGTCCAGGGATGGGGAGGAGATGGAGGGGGGCTTCGAGTAGGCAAATATGCCAGTGATAAAAAACAGGGAGATGACGGCCAGGTGAGGGAGTCACGTGGAAAAGGCTTTGTGGCGTCCCTGCTCAGAGGGGATCCTCAGCACCGCCCTGAAGATCTGCACGTAGGACACCACAATGAATGCAAAAGAGCCAAAAACCAAGAAAGCATTTAATACAAGAAGCCCAAGTTCCCTGAGGCAGGAGTGTGAGCAGGAGAGCTCGAGGATCTGGGGGATTTCACAGAAGAACTGGTCCACAGCATTGCCCTGGCAGCGTGGCAGTGAAAATGTATTCTGTGTTCAAGGTGTCAGAGTGACCGGAGGAAGTTTGTGTTGTGCCTTCCAACACCCCGGAGCACAGCCATTCAGGCTTCTGTGGGCAAAGCTGCGGAAGATATAGGCAGGCCTTCTGATGCACAGGAAGGCGGCAGAGGGTTACAAGGCATTGCTTTGCTGTCGCAAGTGCCTTCAGGAGCTTGTAACAGACAGCACAAACGTTCTGGGCGCAGGCTCAGACACCGGTGACGCTCCAGGTGCTGCCTGAGTTGACTCCTTCAAGGGAAAACAAGCCTTCCTTGCTGCCTGTCTGTCTTTCCTTCTCTCTCTCTCTCTCTCTCTTTTTCTCTCCCTCTTCTGAAATAAGGGTTGATCTACCAACAGAGGTAACACCCTCCTTAAGCAAGGCTGAGATTAGAGGTCACTCTGGTATTCAAGGGAAAGCAGGAGTAACAGGTGGGGCTGTGTATTTCCTGTAGGATAACTAACTTTAGAACGCCTCTTCACTTCAGATGTCTTGTAGCATTTAGAAATATCTTTTTTTTTTTTTTTTTAAGGTACAAATGTTTATTAGCAATTAAAAACATTGCAGGGGGGCTGCAGGGGTGGCTTCTGTGGGAAGCTGCTAGAAGCTTCCCCTATGTCCAGTAGAGCCGATGCCAGCCGGCTCCAAGACAGCCCCACCGCTGGCCAAGGCCGAGCCAGTCAGCAACAGTAGTAGCACCTCTGGGATAACGTATTTCAGAAGGGGGGTAAGAACTGGCAGGCAGCAACTGCAGCGGGAGAGAGGAGCGAGAATACATGAGAGAAACATCTCTGCAGACACCCGGGTCAGTGCAGAAGGAGGGGCAGGAGGGGCTCCAGGGGCCGGAGCAGAGACCCCTCTGCAGCCCCTGCTGAAGACCATGGCGAGGCCGGCTGTGCCCCTGCAGCCCATGGAGCTCCGTGGGGGAGCAGATCTCCACCTGCGGGCTGGGGAGGGCCCCACGCTGGAGCAGGGGGCTGCACGAAGGAGGCTGTGAGCCCACTGGAAGCCGGAACTGGAGCAGGCTCCTGGCAGGACCTGTGGCCCCGTGGAGAGAGGAGCCCACGCTGGCACAGGTTTGCTGGCAGGACTCGGGGCTGCGTGGGGGACCCACCGTGGAGCAGCCTGTTCCTGAAGGACGGCACCCCGTGGGAGGGACCCCAGGCTGGAGCAGGGGAAGAGTATGAGGAGTCCTCCCCCTGAGGAGGAAGGAGCAGCAGAGACAACATGTGATGAACTGACCGCAACCCCCATTCCCCAATATTTGCTCTCTAACTGCACAAGCTACAAAAATGTGTGGAGAAAGTGCCCCCTAATTCTCAGCTATGGGGATACAGAATCCAAACCTCCTTGGTAGAAGAGGGAACTAGAACTCGGGTGGGATTCAGCTCACTTCATTACGGCCTCTGAGATGGCATTAGGTTGCCCGTGTGTAGGAAATCGACCTGAGGCCCTAGTCAATACAGCCAGTTAAGTCTAAAGGGGCCCTAACTAAAGACGTCTACTTTAGGACAGCATGAATAGCTTTTTACTCTGCTAACTCTAATGGTATCTTCGCAATTTTGTAACCGCAACATCTGCAATAGGCCTATCTAAAGTCAGAGGAGCTGAGTGCCACCCTGGGTGTCTCGTGTTTGAGTGGGTGGTCTCAGCATCTCTGGCTAGCTCTCGAAGACAAGCTTCTACTGCTCTATGGCATGTCATGAGAGACAGACATGCAGAGCCTCATGGAGTGGGCTATGGCTGTCCATGCTCAGCTGTGACTCAAGTGCTTTTGTAGGGAAAAATTTAAGTTCTTGGAAAGAGGATTCCCAAAAACTGGGGTGCTGTCAACTTTCACGTGTCAACAGGCTGAAGAAAAACATAATTTCTGAAGCAGTCGCTTCCTCAGATGCCAAAACCAATTTGATATCACGCTTCAGGTGACCCTGCTCTCTTGCGAAGCCAGAACTTATGTACACAAGCTTTACTGTCACGGGTGCCAAAGGATGGCATCTACCTGTGCCTGTGCAGTTAGATCTGGACTCATCTGCCTTTACCCAGAGCTGGGTAATAGTTATGACCGTGCCAATATGCATTGTATTTCAGCATACGTCACTCATCAGAGTATTTGCATGGACACAGAAGTCATGAAACTGCCTCTGTTTAGTCAGCTCAGAATGTGGGTAGAGAAAGCTGGGTCAATTTGTAGCCATCTCTGTAGACACACATAACCAGGCTCTGAGGAACTAAATCCTAGTGTACTATGTCATCGTGAATTGTCAGCTTTCTATTTCTGCATATCCAGCCATAAATTCAAACTAGCTCCTGGTTAAAATAACCCACATTCAGTCAAAAACACTTTAAGAAAGGAATATTCTAGCTGAGCTGCTCAATATTTCTGCATTCCAACAGTTTTTCGCCTTGGGTCTCTTTCTCTCCAAGGCCGGAGTTAAATGGAAACAAGTAGACTCGCATACATAGATAAACTCTCACAGATTTATGACTTGGGACCATGTGAACAGCTCACCCGACAATACAACCTTCAGAGACAAGATTTCCATATATATCATCAATTTTGACAGACGCACAGCAATCCATGTCCAAGTGTGAAAACAAATTGCAAAGACCCCCCAAAAAAGGCAGACTTAAAGGGAAAATTACTAGTCTCTATGAAATGCTAAGTAGTATGAAAATAGGTAAGTCACAGAACATAAAAGAAAAATAAGAAACACAATTTCTGATGAGATGACTCCTGGGCAGATATCTCCTACACTGCACACACCATCACTTCCTTTCCATCACTGAGTGACTGCCAGCAGAAGATAATCCCTCTATACTCTCATAATCAGTGGTAAAATGAGAAGAATGGGGCCAACATCCTGTGGAAAATGGCAACAGGAAAACAGGTCACCACAAACATAATTTTCTGGTGTTATTCACATGTGCAAAATATTGACTATATAAATAGATAAGCTTATATGAAATCTTTGACATGACATGCATTTTGAAAAATACCCAATCCATTATGTTCTGAAAAGGAATTCTGCTATTCCATTTGTACAAAACCACATTTATGCAAGAAAAATTAAAGCAGCTCTCCCAACACCTACACTTAAGGCTCTATTTAGTTATTAGATCAGTAATAATTTAATAGGAAAGGGAAAGAATTAGATTATACTTAAAAGAAACACCACAGTCCCAAAATAACAGGAAAATTACAACAAGTTGTAATGAGGGAAACATGGACCATATTTACAAATCTGGAAAAAGGAGCACAGAAGAAAGAAAAAGAACAAGCCAAAAAAACCCTTTTGCATCGTAAGATGTGTAACACTGCAGTATTTGTAAAAATGCATCACTGTTGAAAAAACATAATCCTCAGTCTAAGCATATGGAGGTGTAATACTACCCAAAAAAAATACAAACTCAAGATAAACAATATTTGAACCATTCCAAGGCAACAAAAATGGTGCCTGCTAAAAGAAACTGAACCCAGTGAACCTCAGGACCCAAGAAGGTCTGAAGCTGCTGTGGTTCCCTGTTCAAGATTCAGTCAGTAATAAGGCTGAGCATATTTCCCCAACTCACACGTGCGAGTAGACATGATTGTCCAGCAGCAGATAAACATAAGCAGAAGATCAGTGCCTTTAGATGCACCAGATGATACACACAAACAGCACTCATATAAATGACACAAATGTCCTGACCTTCTCCAGGCTGACCCAGACTTGGTCCTTCCAATATCCAGCTCCAGGACCTGCCAGCCAGACTACTTGCCAGATGGTCTGACTTGAGTTTGCTGGCATGTTACACACACAAAAAATAAAATGAACACTCATGCAGTTCTCTCTATGGATAGAAGCAGGAACTTACCAAGAAGTGAGGACGGACTGTGCCATGATCATGGACAGGACTCAGACAAGTGTACTGACCTGCAGCTTATTTGCATGAGAGTGCCCTCTGTAATTGCCCCTTTTCTCAATGTTTTCCTCCCTTTTCTGACATTTTATCCTTCTCCTAAGCAGCCAATAAGTTTTGCACATTCCCAGAATCCCCTCAAGCATCCCATAAGAAGTTTAAACCACTCGCAATGATGCCCCTTAAATATCCTATAGTAAGTTTGCTCTTTAACATCAGATCCAGGATACTCTCATTTCCCTTCTGAGCTATTACAAAGTTGGGGATGATTCTGCCCAAGGTCACACTTGCCTGGTGCCTTTAACAGCCCATCCAGCAGGTCTGGTCTTTTCTATGGACTTCATTATCCACTGGTCCCTTAGGGCTTCTGTATCTCTGTCTTCAGTTTTTTGCTTTTCCTGTTTCTTGTCTTGGCCTTTTAATCAGATGTTCTTACAAAACAGATGTCCTACACTGCAGCTATCCTTACAGAGTCGTGCCAAACATTCAGCCTAATCCTACCCTTTTCAATTCCCCTCTCCAGTAGATTTAGGCATTTGGGAGAGACTGGAAAGTGAGCAGAAGACAAAGGGAGGAATGTATTCTGCAACACATCTTCCTGCATACCCATGGCCCTTTGCTATTCATCAAACTTATTTTTAAATTTTCTGAATCTTTCAAGAACAAGGATCACTTCAAAAAGATGTATTGGAGAGACATTAGTTGTCGTCTTCTTTTTACCAATAAACAACAGTGTTGATTATTTGCTGTTCGTGAGTCAGTTGATTTAAATATTGAATTCTGGTGCTTACCTTTTACAAAATTACTATGAAGGCTCAAAGTTCACTCAAATACCATAGAAATTTTAGGATCTGAAAGAGAGCACTGGCTCTGTATAATATTAACTGTATTGTTTGTGTTGCTGCCTCTCTTAAAAAGATAAACACATAAAAATATTGCAAGACAGGAATTTGTAAAAACCTTTTCCACAAACATTATAAATTGTGTATCAGCTTTTGCTTCTTAGCCAGCCTATTTTCTGCCAAACCCTTTATAGACAGTTGAAAAGGATTTTATTCTGAAAACACAGTTATAAACAAACTACCTGCAAAACCTGCTAAAATCTATTTTCTTACTTATTTAAAAGAAAAATTAAAAAAATACTATATTGAATCTTTTCTATTAATTGTTTAAAGACCTCAGTTTTACATCAAGCATAAACATTCATTAGCCAAGCTGTCTAAAAGTGATAAAACTTTAAAGATCAGAAAAGCTTGTTTGCCATAGTATGGTCCCTTTTATGAGCGTCTAGGTACTGCAACAGATTAAATGGCTAAGACTGACAACTGTAATTTTTCCTTAAGTAGCTTGCCTAAAAATAAATAAAATGCAACAGAGACGCACAGAGACTTCAATCTCAGGCATATTAGCATGTAAAAACTGCTGTTAAAAATAGCTGATCTTATGCAGGTTTCTAATGCAGAACTTAAAAAGCACAATAAAACTGTGATTCAGATTGCTTTGCTTGACATCCACAATTCCAAAAAGCATTCAGTGTTTTCTGACATGTTGTCCTGGTTTCAGCCAGGGTAGAGTTAATTTTCTTCATAGAAGCTAGCGTGAGGCTATGTTTTGGATTTGGGATGAGAAAATGTTGATAAGGTGCTGATGTTTTGAGTTGTTGCTAAGTAGTCAAGGACAGTCCAGCTTCTCGTGCTGGCCTGCAGCGAGCAGGCTGGGGGTGCACGGGAAGCTGGGAGGGGACATAGCTGGGACAGCTGACCCAGGCTGGCCAAAGAGATATTCCATACCATATAACGTCATGCTCAGTATATAAAGCTGGGACAAAGAAGAAGGAAGGGGTGGAGGGACGTTCGGAGTTATGGCGTCTGTCTTCCCAAGAAACCATTACGTGTGACGGAGCCCTGCTTCCCTGGAGATGGCTGAACACCTGCCTGCCCATGGGGAGTGGTGAACAAATTCCTTGTTTTGCTTTGCTTGCGTGCACGGCTTTTGCTTTACTTATTAAACTGTCTTTATCTCAAACCATGAGTTTCCTCACTTTTACTCTTCCAATTCTCTCCCCCGTGCCACCGTGGGGGAGTGAGCGAGCGGCTGCGTGGTGCGTAGTTGCTGGCTGGGGCTAAACCACGACACATGTCCAGCTGTTGTCTCAGAAACAATGCAGTAGGGAACAACTTTACAACTACTATGTAAAATACTTTTTATCTTCAAAATGCATTCAGCGCAACAGTTTGGGTCACCAGATTTTTCCAGGTGGATTCTTAGTTTCCAAAGGTTAGTGCCTTTTTCAGTTTCTTTTCTTGTATGTTTTTGAAAAGTGCTAAGTGAAAAGTGTCAGACTGTCTTCGATTTCTTTCCTGTGTGAAATATTGCTTCAATGTCTTGTAGTATTTATTTTAGAAGTGACTGATAGAAGACTACTGCTGATTTTTACATGCTTTGGATGCCTTAAAGTCTAGGCATGTTTACAGCGGGAAAAGTCTTGCAAGCGAGAAAGGCTGAGAAATATTTAACTCATAGAGCCAAAGAAAGTTTAGGCAGGTCCTGCCTGATGGCAGAGTTCCCTCCAAACAGGCACTTGAGGCAGGCAAAGAAAACTTCAACTATGAAAACAAAAAGCTTTAAACTGGTCTGCATTACACCAGAGAGAACCAAATTTACCAGATGGACTGTAGGAACAGTGTAAGCGTACTGGTTCCACAGCACTTCACTCGCAGAGCTGAGGGCCTGCAAAGGTGGCTGCTGCTGCTGGGTTTTAGCAGACTCATGGCACCTGCTCTTGGTCTTTGCACCGCCCAGATCTTCGCACCTGAGGATATCCTCCTCACGTACATGTTGTTGAAGTGTCTCTGCACCCATGATCTCTTCGATGCATCTTGACAACAATGGTTTGGTGACCCAAATTTTATATACAGAAAGATATGGAAGCATTTCAGGTAGACCAAAGTCTATGCAAAGTTTATATGAGTGATTCCTTTTAGTTGGATTAAATACCAAGCACGTGGAGAGATCAGCAAAAGGAAGTATTTATTGCATTGCCTGTGCCTGCTTTCCAGCCTTCATTTTCTAGAACTATCCTTCCATATTTCATAGCCATTCTTCTTTTTTTCAGCAGCATCTACGAAACTGGGTCCACAGTAGGGATTGAAGACTCTCAATACCCTCACAAGATGAAAACACAATAAATTAATTCATTAAGGATAATAATAAAATGCTTTAAAAACACTATTTAAGGTTTCACTTCATTGAACCACGCATCCTCATATTGAAAGTCCAAATCAAGGTTCATGTTTCACACTTTTTGTAATGTGAACTACGTAGAAACTTGATAATATAATATATGAAATTAGGACCAAAAGAAGGAAAAAAATCTGTATGAGAAGCACATATGTGGAGACATGACTGTATGAGATTTCCTTTTTATTCAAATGCACTTTTACATATCCTGTGGAAACCATTTGAAACATTGGGGTTTTTTTTTTTCATTTTATTAACACTAATTGTGCACCTGCATGCTCCAGGTAAGATTTGCAAACTGAGCTTTTCAGTGGAGAGCTCCCATACATTCTGACAATCCCTGCCTAGAAATCACCAATGATCAAGTGCTACATTCAGCTGAGTCTACCCTGATGTATTTTTTAAAGGCTTAGTACTATCCACTTCAGTAAATGGATTTCAGCTACTATTGTAGAACTACAAAAGAATAATCAAAAACCTTTTTCCAACAAATATTTTTGGATTTGAACAACGATTATTCAGGTTATGTATCTGTCCACTTGCATACTTGAGTTGTCACTCAATGTTCTAAAATATATGCCTGCTTATGTTATCTGTGTTACATCAATCTAAACAACAAACGTTGCTTTTTAAAAATATGAAATAAAGATTAATGATGGAGTGAAATAGATCAGTGACTTGACATACTCTAAGCAATGCCTGATATTGAAATGACAAATTGTATACGGAAGTTTTATATTAATATTCCAATTGTGTGTCATGACACTTAAATATAATTGAATATTATTTTAGTCAAGCTAGGACCAATTATTTTATTTCTCTGGCAATTCCTATTGTGGTAATTGTCATTATGTGCAGTCAGGCACATAAGTTTGTTGTTTGCAACTTCAGAAAGTAACTAAGACATGATGTTAATGACCTCGGAAGGGCAGATTTCAAAACCAGGGCAATGTTGCTTTCAGTTTCACTGGTATAATTAAGAGCAAAACAATATCTTTGCATGGAAAGAAACACAAAACATACCAGCAAGCTAAGACCATGTCATGAAAAGGTGGTATAATACGGGATTGATGGCAATGCATTGTGGATGATGGTAAATTATTGCCTGGTGAAGCCAGCACTGAGTTAAGTAAGTTATTCTAGTTCAAGGCAATCAGCAGAGCTTGCTAGAGAATAACAATTTGGTTTCCTGACAGTTTTCAAGTTCCAAATTTGTTTTATTCTGCTTTGGCATGAAAACAAAGCCATTTAAATACTACTGCAAAATGGAAGTGTGCCAAAATATCTGCTTCATGTTGAAAAGGTCAACATTTTGATGCAAGCCTTTCTCTCATGAGTGTTCATTCTCGATCAAAACCTTTACACGGAAAGTTTTGTCAAAATAAATGCCTCTGGAATGTTTCTGAAAAATGTTTTGGCTTCAAGAAAGCATCTTGCTCAAATGTGATTGTTCCATAAGTAGCCAAAATAGTGAACCCTAGGGTCCTAGAGATCTGTGGTTCCTTACCTCTAAACTCCCAATAATTCACGCTACTATACTGTGTGACATCCTTACTAAGAGACAGAACGCTTCCTTGGTTCATGTTAATTTTCGCTCCTGTATAGATCTGCCCAGGTAACTGGCTAACTCGCTGCTAGAAGAAAAAGTGGATAACCCCAGAGTTCTCACAATTTTTATTTCCAAGAACAAGGAACTGATTCTCTCTTCAATAACCTATTTAGGAGAGTGGAACAAGGGGACAAGGAAAGACTTATCTTGGAGATTTTTTTTTGTTGGTAGTTGGTTAAGACTGGTAAGAACTTATTGTGGTTGAACGATAGACAGCATAATCACACAAAAAGGCAAATTAGAGGAAAAAAGATTTGTGAAGAATATTCTTATTTCATTATTACTAAATCTATTATTACACCTCAGCATCATGTACTCAGAAAATAATTTCACTTGATTATTATACCATTTATACTTAAATACTAAAGCAATATTGAAGAAGAAATGACGACTTCTGGATTTTGCTTGGCAGTAGGCACATGTAATAAACATCACTCAGAGTACAGTTATGGGAAACATATTTGTATTTTTGTATTGCTCAGAGCATTGGTGTCTCTTTGTATTTTGAGGACAAGATTTGGCTCCCTGAAGAAAGCAGTGAAGTGCCATAAGCACAGACATATCTATATAGTTGATGCTATCTGATGGGGACTTTCTTATCAGTGGTTGATCATCTTTTTAATCAGCAGGCACTAGATGGTATCGGAATTATGGCTTAATGTCTCAGTCTAATCTATGCCACACTGGAATGACATATACTGCACAATACATTGCTTACATTATGTAGAACCACACGAGTTTCCCTGAATGCATTTAAATTATAACTGTGGCTAATCAACATTTCTGTAATGCAGTTTTATTGCTTTACCTGGTCATAAAAACCACTCTTGCTGTAAAAAAAACTTCTATTCATTTTTCTTAGCTTCTCAACAAACTTACTTTTCAAAACAGGAATGGGGAAAAAAAAGTAAACAAAAAATCAGTGGCTTGTGGTCAGGACAGCCAGTGAGAAAAGTTTTTTTCACAATAAGTACTTGAACCAGGATGCCTGGTATGTAGTAAGCAGCCCAAAAGAATACTGTGTTGGCTTTTGTTCCATGAGTAAAACATTCATCATGCAAGAGAGACAAGGAAGCTCTGCAGTCCAGAAGCTGGGGGTAGATGTAAGACGCTCTGCGGGGATTTGGGAGAACAAAGTTTGTACCCTTGATTCAATGAACACTCAATTAGCTTTATGAAATAGAATAGCTCTGAGTGAAGATTAAGGGAATTTTGCTGTGAATATCTACCGACCACAGAAAAGCTTGGTGGATTGGCAAGGAAGAGATTTTAATACACATCTTTCACATCCCAGATTAATGCCCCATAAACCATGCTTTTAGCTAGTTTGAGAGAGAAGTCTCTTTCCTCAGAGAAGACTTCCAGGCTTGCCCAGGAAATAATTTGAAAATATTTTATGGGATGGAAAGGAACATTTTCACCTAGTTCAATATATGTAAGCACACAGTCATGTCACTGGTAACATCTGAAGTAGCAGCTCATATGTTCTCTAACTAAACACAGACACCTCTCAGATGTAGCCCCTAACAATAGGGTGATCGTATTAAGACTGTCACTGTGTTTCAGCTATGTTTAGCACAGCATCACTCCTGTAACCTTTATATGTAGGAAAGAAATCTCTTTTTCTGTTGCTTTCTCATGCTCTTTCTCTTCTCAGCACTGCATGCCACACAACAGCAAACTAACCCTTCATCCAGGCATTTTGTTTTATTGCACCAGATGATGAACCAACAGTGTTCAATATAAATGGAGAAAAATGGTGTATAGCTTAGATCCAGCCCAGAAACAAGCAAATCACCGAGTGCTCCTTGAGCTCAGCTTCCCATGTGTTCATTTTCAGTGGATCTGTGAGGCGCTGCAAGCTGACAGGTGAAATCATTTGCCTCATAGATCATGGATGTAGCTACAGTAAGATGAATTGTACGCAAAACAGCAGGCAGAAAAATCAACAATACTGAAACAATGACAATTCTGAAGATTAGGCAACTCACTGAAAAAAGTAAAAATAAAAAATATGGCAGCTGCTCTTCAGAATATAATGGAAGGGGACATCATAAACTAAGCTTAGATGAGCATTAAATACATTGAAGCCATATAGAAGATGACTGTTAATTCCAGAAGGTCAGTGATTCCTGAAAGTATTCCTTTTAAAAAAATTGTCAGTCTAGCCTGTTGTGTTAATGTCTGTTCATAGCCATTTTGTCAAATGCTGGAAGCATATTGAGATACCTTTACCAGTTTCTGTCTTCTGTACTGGAGTGGAAGAGATGGTGGGTATATTGTTTTAATCTGAAACATTAACAGAACATTTAAGACTAAAATCCCAACACCTGATTCAGCAAAGCATCCATATATTCTATTTGGTCACTCAGCTCATTTTCTGCAAGCCGGTATGTTTAATTGTAGTTATACTGAAAGATGAGTTTACTACTGTTTCTGTCAGAATAAAGCATTCATTTGCTGAATGTAGTGTAAATCCAGAAGCGGGACAATCCAGTTTTTCCTGGACTGAGGTATGAAACAGCACTTTGGAGCTGTATTTAAAAACTGCTGAAGACAGGGAACAGCATTTTTCACCTGCGCATTCCCCAGGAGAACATGCTGCTACTTCTTCTACATGTGCTGCTACAACGGTCCTGCGGCCCACACTTCCAGGGAGGTTGATATATGTGCATCCATTGTTCATGTTCAACATGTCATCTGCATGGCTGGGGGAATATCATGTGCATGCCGCTGCTTTTGTTTAGAGCTTGTTTTTATCTGAGAAAACTGAGAGCTTAAGTCACTGGGAAGAAAACTAGGCTAGCGTCCTTTTTCTGTATGAATGAAATGTAACATTGGAAGATGGGTACATTCCTGTTGGAGCTGGTGGCAGTAGAAGTCCTTTTACAATCACGATAAATGTTGCTCCTCTCTTCCCAGCCCTTCCTTGAGTAGGCAATCACACAATCAACCAAATGCAGCCTTGTCATGAGTAAGAGCACTGTGAGCAGAAGCGTTGGGCTAAATCCTGAACGCTGTCACGTTGCTATAGATTTGTGGACAAGACTCATGCCTTATAAAACATGCCCCTCTGCCAAGCTGGGGGTCACTCCAGCTCAGAGTTGGCAGGAAGGGAGCTGATACTGATGATGAGGAGGGTAACCCTTCAGAGTGGTGACCACAAGCTGGAGAAACCTCCCTGAGGTGGACAGAAGGACATGCAACAGCCTGCACCACTGCAGCATGAGGCCTCGCAACCACGAGGCTGGGGCCAGCCTGGAGGAGCTTGCCGAATGGGGATGCTTAGAACAAGGGGAAAAAACGCATCCTTGAGCCCCAATATTTGCTGTCTAACTGCACAGGCTACAAAGAATGTGTGGAGAATGTGCCCACTAATTCTCAGCTACAGGGATACAGAATCCAAACCTCCTTGGTAGAAGAGGGAACTAGAACTCGGGTGGGATTCGGCTCGCTCTAAATTCTGTGCCTATGTTCAGGCTAGGGATCCGCACAGCCGTTGTAGCGAGCGGATATGAAGGGCCTGATGCAGTTGCCTCCCCCTGCGCATCATGTGGGTGTGATCTGAGATTCTATAGGTATGTCCTCTGGCCTCCAGCTGTCCCCTCCGAAGGGCAAGGCTGTCTGTAGGTCCTGTGTCGTGTCTGCTAGGCTCTAGGTGCTAGCTTCATTACGGCCTCTGAGATGGCATTAAGTTGCCCGTGTGTAGGAAATCGACCTGAGGCCCTTAAGTTAGACTTAACTGAGCCAGTTAAGTCTAAAGGGGCCCTAACTAAAGACGTCTACTTTAGGACAGCATGAATAGCTTTTTACTCTGCTAACTCTAATGGTATCTTGGCAATTTTGTAACCGCAACATCTGCAATAGGCCTATCTAAAGTCAGAGGAGCTGCGTGCCACCCTGGGTGTCTCGTGTTTGAGTGGGTGGTCTCAGCATCTCTGGCTAGCTCTCGAAGACAAGCTTCTACTGCTCTATGGCATGTCATGAGAGACAGACATGCAGAGCCTCATGGAGTGGCCTATGGCTGTCCATGCTCAGCTGTGACTCAAGTGCTTTTGGAAATTCCAGGGAGAAATTTAAGTTCTTGGAAAGAGGATTCCCAAAAACTGGGGTGCTGTCAACTTTCACGTGTCAACAGGCTGAAGAAAAACATAATTTCTGAAGCAGTCGCTTCCTCAGATGCCAAAACCAATTTGATATCATGCTTCAGGTGACCCTGCTCTCTTGCGAATCCGGAACTTATGTACACAAGCTTTACTGTCACGGGTGCCGAATGGTAAGAAAGCATCACCGTTCAGGCGGGCTGAACAGGCTCTTCGGGAGGGACAGGCAGGGCAGGCGAGGGGGAGGAGCTGCACCGTGTGTAAGGTGGGCATCTGCTTTGGAGGACGGAGGGGCCCGTGAGAGCTGGTCCGTTCTAAAGAGCCACCTTTTAAAAGCCCAGGAGCAGGCCATGCCTTTGTGTTGAAAGTCAAGCAAGTGGGGTAGGACACCCACTTGCCTGAAGAGGGAACTCCTTTTGGAACTCAGGCGGAAAAAGAAATTGTATCAACGATCCCTAGAAGCAAGGCCAGCCTTGGCAGGAAGACTACGGAGCTGTGCTTCACATATGTAGGGAGAAATGATGGAAGGCCAAAGCTCAGCTAGAGTTGAAACTGGCGAGTGTCCTGTCAGACAACAAAAAAAGCCTTCTGAAGTATGCTAAGAGAAAGAGGAGGTCTAAGGAAAGTATTGCACTCCATTCCTTCCTTCCTTCCTTCCTTCCTTCCTTCCTTCCTTCCTTCCTTCCTTCCTTCCTTCCTTCCTTCCTTCCTTCCTTCCTTCCTTCCTTCCTTCCTTCCTTCCTTCCTTCCTTCCTTCCTTCCTTCCTTCCTTCCTTCCTTCCTTCCTTCCTTCCTTCCTTCCTTCCTTCCTTCCTTCCTTCCTTCCTTCCTTCCTTCCTTCCTTCCTTCCTTCCTTCCTTCCTTCCTTCCTTCCTTCCTTCCTTCCTTCCTTCCTTCCTTCCTTCCTTCCTTCCTTCCTTCCTTCCTTCCTTCCTTCCTTCCTTCCTTCCTTCCTTCCTTCCTTCCTTCCTTCCTTCCTTCCTTCCTTCCTTCCTTCCTTCCTTCCTTCCTTCCTTCCTTCCTTCCTTCCTTCCTTCCTTCCTTCCTTCCTTCCTTCCTTCCTTCCTTCCTTCCTTCCTTCCTTCCTTCCTTCCTTCCTTCCTTCCTTCCTTCCTTCCTTCCTTCCTTCCTTCCTTCCTTCCTTCCTTCCTTCCTTCCTTCCTTCCTTCCTTCCTTCCTTCCTTCCTTCCTTCCTTCCTTCCTTCCTTCCTTCCTTCCTTCCTTCCTTCCTTCCTTCCTTCCTTCCTTCCTTCCTTCCTTCCTTCCTTCCTTCCTTCCTTCCTTCCTTCCTTCCTTCCTTCCTTCCTTCCTTCCTTCCTTCCTTCCTTCCTTCCTTCCTTCCTTCCTTCCTTCCTTCCTTCCTTCCTTCCTTCCTTCCTTCCTTCCTTCCTTCCTCCCTCCCTCCCTCCCTCCCTCCCTCCCTCCCTCCCTCCCTCCCTCCCTTCCTCCCTTCCTTCCTCCCTTCCTCCCTTCCTCCCTTCCGCCCCTCTCTTCCTTCCGCCCCTCTCTTCCTTCCCTTCCGCCAAACATTAAACAAGAGCTTGTGTTTTGGTTCTTAGCTTCTCCTTAGTCTGCTTGATAGACTTGGAGCCAAAGAGACAACAGGCCTGGCTCCAGCAGGTGCAAGGATGGCTTTCTTCTCTCTGCCAACCGTCCAAGGCATGGCAGGAAGGGCGGGAAGTGGGCAGGGCGTGCCTGCAAGCCCCTGGGCTGCACCAGGCTGCTCTGCTCTGCTTCATGCCACTTCCCCCCTCGCCGCCCGGGAGAGGCTGGGCTTCTGCAGACAGCCGCTCACTCGAGAAGGCAGCTAGGCAGCTGCTGCTTCCATTGCACTTGGCAAAGCCAAACTCCTCTCCAGTGTTCCGGGAGAGTGCCAAGGCCACCTTCCAGCGGGACATGCTGTAAAGAAGAAGAAGAAGAAGAAGGTTGCCTTTAACAAGTTGGAGTTAAGGAAGCTCTGCCCCTGGGCTCCGTGGCCAGCTGCATCCTCTTCCTCCCAGTCCCAGCACAAGAGAGCGCCTTTCCGCTGGGACCGCTGCTTTGGCTGGAGGCAACGTGCCCGTCTCAAGCGCACGACAGTGGCACGGGGGGACCTGCGGGAAGAGGGTGGGACGGACTGCGGGCGGCACCGGTACGCGCACGAAGCATCCCGGCACACATGCGCACGTACTCGTGAGCAAGAGCAGCTCAGCAAAGCTGCTGGAAAGCGGCGTGGCAGAAAAGGCCCATGGGTCCTGCTGGACACCAAGCTGAGCAGCAGCCAGCACCGTGCCCTTGGCCAAAGGCGGCGGGCGGCGGAGCCCTGGGCTGCGCTGGGCAAAGCCTTGCCAGCAGCTGGAGGGAGGGGAGCCTTGCCCTCTGCTCAGCGCTGCTGAGGCCATGCCCGCAGTGCTGTGCCCAGGCCCGGGCTCCCCAGGCCGAGAGAGACAGGAGCCCCTCCCCCAGCCCCGCCCCCCAGCCCCCCCCCCGGGCTTGGAATGGCAGCTGTGATGTCGCGGCGCTGGCCCGGCAACGGCCACAGTGCCTGCAGGCACGGCTCTGCCAGCACCTGGCAGCTCCAGGGAGAGATCAGCTCTCACCCAGCGGCACTGCCTGGCACCAGGACCCCCTCAGCAGCCTCGCTCCAGCCACCTGGGAGCTCTCCGGAGCCCCAGCAGCGTGTCTGGCGCGAGGACTCCCCTGGCCCCGGCACGATGGGCCAGCTGAACTGCTGCTACGGCTCCAGGTGGGCTCCCCCCGCGGCTCGGGGACACGCCGGCGCAGCCGGGCCCCGCAGCAGCCGCCTTTCTCACGCCCTTTGCCGCCTGCTCTGCAGGGTCTACCCTGGCCCCGAGCAGCAGTGCGCGCCCGGCCCGGCATCAGCCGAGCCGCTGCTCCACCAGCGCGTGCGGGTGACGCAGGGCCGCGGGACGGGGAAGAGGCACCTCCTCCTCTTCAGCGATGCCTTGATCATCGCCAAGGCCAAGTAAGAGGCGCAGACCCCGGCTGCCTTTCCTCCTAAGGCCTGGCCCCGGCACCGGGGCAGGGACGCCCAAGGAGCAGCCCCAGGCCCCGGCACCCTGCTGCTGGCTGCACCCGTGGCCGTGCGCGGGGCAGGCGGAGGCCAGAGGGCAGCCGCCGGGCTCGGCCACCTCCAGGTCACTCCCTGCCGCTCCTCTCTGCAGACGTGGCAGCGCCCCGCGCCCGCAGCTCTGCCTGGCCCTGCGCCGGCTGTGGGTGCTGAGCGGCGGCAAGGGGGCGGCCGGGGATGCCGCCCAGGAGGAGGAAGACAAGGCCACCACGTCCCTCGTCCTCGCCTGGCCCTATGGCTTCTGCGTCGTCACCTTCTGGTGGGTCTCGGTGCCACGTCCCCCGGCAGGGCCGGGCAGCGCTTCTGTCCGGCCCCACGCCGCTTCCTCCTGCCTCTGCAGCCGTCCCCACGGGGCAGGGCTGTGCCGGCGCCCGCCTCTGCCCGCGGGCTGGGCAGCAGCGGGCGCTCAGGCTCTTTCTCCTCTCTTTCCTGCAGCTCCCGCTCGCTGAAGGAGCTCTGGCTCAGCGCGCTCCGTGGGTAAGCCCTGCCTGGCAGAGCAGCCTGGGGGGCCCGTGCTCACAGCACGGGGGGATGCTCTAGCCGTAGCCGTACGATGCGGAAACGCCGCTCCTGAGCTGGGGAGAGCTGCCCCCACGGCTGCGGGCGGCTCTGGAGCGGGCAGAGCTGGCGGAGCTGCTTCACCCAGCCCCGTCCTCCCCCCTTGCCACTGCTCTCCGCTCGACGGCCGGGCGGTGCCCAGCTGCTTCGGGGCAGCTTGGAAGGGCTCCCCGGGCTGGCAGGCGAGGGAAGAGGCAGCTTGGGTCTCACACAGCTCTTTCTCTGCCCCTGCCCCGTGCACAGGCCAGCAGAAGGAGTGGAGGGAGCCCGCGTCACCCAGCTGCCCTCCATCAAGCTCCTGCTGAAGGAGCTGCGCGGCCGCAATGCCGTGAGTGTCCCTCCCGGCCCTGCTCTGCCCCAGGGGCTGCTCCAACCCCGCACCAGCCCCATGGCTTCTCACCTGCTGCTCTTCTCCCCTTGCCCAGGCCAAAACACTCAACGCCAGCAGCCTGGAGAGGCTGGTCGAGGGCCTGGCAGAGGTGAGGAGCCCCCGGGCCGCCATCTCGGCCGTCCCCACATCTCACTCATGGCCCGCGGCCGATGCAGCTCGCCAGGGGCCCTTCGTGCTGCGGGGCTGCTCGCTGAGCGCAGCGCATTTCTTGCAGGCTGGTGCCCAGCAGCGGCCACCTCCCGTCCCCTCCGGCAGCCAAGGTGGACGTGGCCACTCGGACGGTGAGTTTGGAGGAGACGGGGGCAGGACGGCCCCTCTCTCCTGCGCTGGCAGGCGGCAGCCGCGCTGCTCAGGGGCTGCTGCTGCCCTTCCCGCAGGGCACGGCCGCAGAGAGCTGAGCCCCCGGGGCGCCTCGTTCCCCAGCCACGCCTCTCCCTCACTGTTGGCGGGGGCACAGCGCACGGAGGCTCGGGCAGCATTCACCTGGCGCTTGCCCTCCATGGCTCTCTGCTCTGTTTTCCCTGGCGGCAGGCGGGACCCGCAGCAGGACGAGGGGGCTGCCCTGGCCCTTTGCGCGGCGAGGGACCTTGGCCGCTGCGGAGGCGCCCGGGCAGTCGGGCTGTGCCGGCAGGGCGGGTCTCTTCGGCCGGCCCCTGGCAGCTCTCTGCAGCCAGGACGGCACGCTGCCCCAGCCCCTCCAGGTAAGCCAGCCTGGCCGGGGGGTGCCCGTGGCGCTGGCTCCTGCGCAGAGGCGCTGTCCCCAGCAGAGGGACCCCGGCTGGGGCTCGGGGACCAAGCCGGCTCCGCCCCACCTCCCCCACCTCCAGCCACCCCTGCGTCCTGCCCTAGTGAAAGCAGAGCCGCCCACGCTCGCTCCTGGCCCGGAGGAAGGCTCACCGGCCCCGGGGCCTGTCCCCAGCCAAGCAACTGTCCTCCTCTGTCCCCCGCAGCTCTTTGAGGAGGAGGACGATGTGGCTGGGCTTGCCGGCACGTCGGCCAAGGAGTTGCCAGCACCAGAGGTGGAAGCAGAAGCAGCAGCGGTATGTCAGGGCCACAAAGAGGGTGACAGCACTGTCAGAAGTTGAGAGTGCTGCCGCAGGGACAAGCAAGGTCACCCACTAGCCGGCAGCTCTGCAAAGGTGCAGAGGAAGGGTGGTGCAGGATGGCCATGGCGGTTTGTGCGGTGATGCCACCAGAACTGGCTCAGCTGGGCTGAGCAAACCCATCCAAGGGCTGTGCCTTTCCGAGCTAAGGTAGCAATTGGGCAGGAAGGTCCTTGCCACCCGTTAACTTGCACATTTCCATTGCAGGTGCCTCCAGTCCGTCCAGAAAGTGAACACCTGGAGAGCTCCTCTGGGGAGACAAGGTAAAATGAGCTAGGTGTGCTTAAGAGCAGAATTGGTTCACGTTTATCATGGCTTGACCTGTCTAACAATACATTGAATGGAAAGTTTGCCAGGCTCGAGAAGAGCAACCTGTGAAGAGGGGAGCAACGGGCTACTGGACAGCGAGAGGAGCAAGTTGGGAGCAGAGCTCTGCGGGATGGGCAACTGAGGACATCCAGGCAGGCAAGAAGAACGAGGAGCCCAGGTGTGTAGCAGGCTCTGCTGCCCATCTTTCAAAGCTCCGAACACTGCTCCGACTATGGGCAATATTTCTGAGGTGCGCAGAGATGGCACCGGGCAGGAAGCCCGCAGCTGCCCGTGGGAGAGCGTGTCTGTCAGGAGGAACATATCACTCCAGCGTTGGCAGCTCTCCTTCGGCACTTGTGGCAGCTCTGTTTGTGCAAGGCTGAGCAACACCCCAGCAGAGTCACAAGGCTCATAGCAATTTTTGGAGCTCTTTGACCCGCTGCCTACAGAAAGAGGCAAAGTCTCCCTTTGCTGTTCATGTCAGCTGGCAAGCCCAGCACTGGCTGCTGGTGTCTGAATCCCAAAGACGCAGCAAGGAGCTGTGTCACGTAGCTGTAGACCCTGAGGTACTGGCACTTCGTAAAAAGCTCACGTTGCACCTGAGACAATTGAGGGAAGAAGAAAACAACCAAACACTACCAAAGCAGCGTGTTTTGCCTTCAAGCCTGGCTTTCTAGCAAGGGACAGTGAGGCGTGCTGCTGCTCGGCTTTTGGAAAGGACCACAGCACAGCTGCCCTGCCCAGCCCTGCTGCCTAGCAAAGCAGTGCTGCACATCTCTGTCAACTTGCAGAGCTCTGAGGGTGTCACACGTGTGGAGAAGGGGACAAAGCCGTGCCGTAGCCACTGCCAGGGACGGTTCCCTCTCGTGTGCCAGGAGCTGCCCCTTGGACAGCACACTGCCCAAAGAACAGGGCACAAAGTCGTGCCTCTTCCTGCCTTCATGGTTTCATCAGCACTTTGGACTCTCTTCTTGCAGGTGCCGATTTTTTTTCTGCTGCCCGGATTGCCCGCATGAGCTCTGCTGCCTGGGCTTTGAGGGGCGCGATGCAGCCCCAGCACCACCTCGGCGGAGGCGAGGAGGGAGGCACCGCGCCCTTCTGCTCCGGCCGGCACATTTCACTCGGGCACCGCGACGCCGGAGCGGCCCCGCACCGCCCTCAGACCCAGCCCAGCCCTGGCGGGAGGCCTTGCTGGCTCACTCCTCGGCTCCGTCAGCAAAAGCCCACCAGCCGGCACAGCTGCCCCCGTGGGGAGCTGGCATGTCACCTGCAGATTCCATGGGGCGTGCTGGGCGTGGAGGTGTATATCATCTGAGAGGGACACGAGGGACACGCTGGACAGCATGTTCCAGACTATAAAACCCTCCAGGTTTTCTTTGCCGCTACTCATTCTTGGCAGAGAGACGCTGCACCACCTTGCTGCATACAAGAAGGGAGCACCCATTGCTGCCCTTTGGTCGGTGCAAGTCCTTGTATGCAGCACACAGCACAATACCCTTTCTTAGTATTCTTGATCAAACATGACTGGCTTGCAGTTTCCATTAGCTGAGTTAACTCCAGGTTAGCTACAGCAAAAACTCCGCTCTTACTTCTCCGACCCATCAGCGCTCTCTGGACCGACGCAAACACCCCCCTTTCTGTCAATCAGAACTGGAGTGGTGATGCTTTGCTTTCAGCCACAACACGTGCCTGTGCCTAGGGACTGATGGGAAGGAGGAGTTAAAAAAGCCAGCTTACATGGTGCCCCAAATCCCACCCACCCTCCAGGACCGGAAAAAAACTGGACACACCCCCATATTTATTCTAGCCATTCTGTAGCCAGCACAGTCATTTCAGTGTCGATTCTGGTTGATTCTGCAGCTTTATAACAGTTGAAACACCCAGCTCATCAAGGCGGCTGATCTAGAAGGCAGGGGATCTGAACTGGCCCCAACTACCTATGATGTGACAGTGTCCATAACTCGGGTTAATCACAGGTTGTCCTGTGACATAAGGATGTAGCGCTCTTTCACCTTTCTCCTTTGAAGCTTTGGGGTTTGTGCACGGGAGCCTTATGTACCTTTCTTTTCAGAGTTGCTCATCGTTTCAGCATTGTTTCTGATGAGGAAAACATCCTTTCTGTGTAGATGTTAATTTATGTACATTTAATAAACAGCATGGTATCCTATACTACCAATGATCTTTTTTTCAGACTAATGAAAAGTTCAAGACAAAAGCATGCTTTGTGTCTGCAAAGAAAAGTGTAAACCTCTGTAACTGTATTAAAAAGCTGCGGTTGTTTCACTCGTGCATGTTTGTAGCTATACCAGAAACAGAGCTGCTGGCTGCCTTACTGCGAGGTCCACAGGACACCAGTCTTCTCCTGAAGGCTTTCTACCAGCGTAATACTGTTTGAGTTGCCACTCCATTAAAACAGGACTTGTTCACTAATTGGTTCCTACATGAAAACCCGAGGACAGAAACTCGATCCTGGTTGGCAATGTCAAAAGCAGCATGAGGCGAGGCTGCCCAAAGCCTGGCTGCTGCGCTTGGAGGAAATGTGCCTTGAGTCCCGATGGGCAGACAGGGCACACCTCTGCAAGTCTGCTTCGCAACACAGCACGACGCAACACACCTGTGTACAAAGAGCATTAACATCATCACAGGTACAGCCAGTCACAAGGTGGGCAATGCCCGAGTGAAGGCTGCCAGCTGTCCTGCTGGCCGGCTCTGTCCTTCACGGCTGCAGACTCCCTTTCCCAGGCACTCACTGAGCCAGGGGCTGGCTTCGCACTCGGAAAGCACGTAGCCCATGCAGCAGCTCACTCCACTGCTCACCGTGGTTCCCCATGGCTGCTTATCTACCCAGCAGATCTCTTAGTCCCTCCTGTTTGTGTATGGAGAAGGACTCGTAGGAGATGGGATCACAGTGATCACCAAACAGGGGAGTTGAAACTTTTGAGTGTAATGAGATACAGCTCAGAGGAGTTGCTACCTTGCTTTTCAGGAGAGCAAACTTGAAGCTACTCAGAGAGCTAGTCTGCAGTGTCCCCTACGAAGCTGCTTTGGAGGGCTTAGGGCTCAGAGAGCAGGTTAGTTTTTCAGAACCACCTTCTGCAAGCACGGGAGCAGGCAATCTGGTGGAGTCTGAAGTCAAACAAGAGGGGCAGAAGACCAGCTTGGCTGAACAGGGACCTCCTTTTTCAACTCAGGTGGAAAAAGGAATGTTATGATCCCTGGGACCAAGGTCCGGCTTGGCAGGAAGATCACAGAGCTGTAGTTCATACGTGTAAGGAGAGAACAGAAAAGGGCAAAGCTCAGCTAGAGTTGAAATTGGCCAGTGTTGTGTCGGGCTATAAAAAGGGCTTTTTACAGTACGTTCATAGCAATCGCTCATTGAGCACGGCCAGGGACTCTCTGAGGAGGAGGAGGATGCGGCTGGGCTTGCCGGTGCATCGGCCACAGAGCCGCCAGCACCAGGGGCAGAAGCAGAAAGCGCAGAGGTCTGTGAGGTGCACAGAGAGCGGGGGCTGCGCAAACCCCTCCGAGCGTATGGCGGGATACGTTGTATCGCGGGATACGTTGTATCGCGGGATACATTGTATCACGTGATACGTTGTATGACGTTGGCGGTTTTGGGGGGTAACTATGTACGTACTGTAGGGACACATGCTTTCTTACAGGATGAAAAGATGTAATGTTGTCGTGGTTTAGCCCCAGCCGGCAACTAAGCACCACGCAGCCGCTCGCTCACTCCCCCTCCCACAGTAGGGTGGGGGAGAGAATTAGGAAAAAAACCTCGTGGGTTGAGATAAACACGGTTTAATAGGACAGAAAGAAAGAAGGAAACAACAATGATAATACCAACACAGGAATGTACAAGAACAAGTGATGCCCAATACAGCAATCGCTCACCACCCGGCGATCGACAGCCCGTCCCCGAGCAGCGATTTCCGCCCCCCGGCCAACTCCAGTTTATGTACTGGGCATCACGTCGTATGGTAGGGAATATCTCTTTGGCCAGTCTGGGTCAGCTGTCCCGGCTGTGTCCCCTCCCAGCTCCCCGTGCACCCCCAACCTCCTTGCTAGCAGGCCAGCACGAGAAGCTGGACTGTCCTTGACTGCTCAGCAACAACCCAAAACATCAGCACATTATCAACAGTTTCTCATCCCAAATCCAAAACACAGTGTCACACTGACTTCTGTGAAGAAAACCAGCTCTATCCTGGCTGAAACCAGGACACAGGGAATAAGGGAAGCGGTTCCCCGAGGGCAAAACATTACTAAAGCATTTAATGAACAACAAGGGAAAGACGAATCTCCAACAGAATGGTTGGAGAGGTTGAGGAAAAACCTACAAATGTACTCTGGAATTGATCCGAATACAGTGGCTGGGACCGCACTCCTTAGAACACAATTTGTAGCTAAATCCTGGGGGCATATAAGAAGGAAATTAGAAAAATTGGAAGATTGGCAAGAAAGAAGATTAGAGGAGTTACTTAGAGAAGCCCAGAAAGTCTATGTTAGGAGGGACGAAGAAAAACAAAAAGCAAAAGCAAAAATTTTTGTACGTGTCAGTAGCAGGAGCAAAAGGAGAGCCGTTTAAAGTAAATATATTGAAAGATGTAGAAGTAGAAACAGAAAAGAAAATTTGTCTTAATGATTTACTTTTGCTCCCTGAAGCGGAATACAATTTATTAGGAAGGGATTTGATTTTGAAGTTAAACTTGAGCATTCAGAGTCAAGGGGACAAACTGCAGATTAAATTATACACTTTAACACAAGAGGATGAAGAAGGTATTAACCCCTCAGTGTGGTATAAGGAAGGGGAAACTGGAAAGATAAAAATGGACCCCATAAGCGTTCAAATAACAGATCCGCACCGCCCAATTAGAATCAAGCAATACCCTATACCTATGGAGGGTCGAAAAGGATTAAAAGGATATTTACCCTGAAGCTAAATAAATGGAGACATAGAAAGTTATTAATGTGACTGGGTGCGGGACAGAGGAGGAGATAAAACACAGGGGCAAGGAATCGGGTAGAGGGACGGAAGGACGTTTTAAGAAGCGGCAGGCTACAAGAAAAGCAGGAAAGAATTAAAAAATAGGAACAGGAATGAGGATAGAAGGAAATACTGAAACAAAATTTAAAAAGGGACAGGGTATACGGAAAAAAGGGAGGAGTTAAAAGTACGGGAAAGGGAAGCTGGATAAAGGGAATCGTTGAAGGAGAAATTAGGTAGCGGTGGGGTGCAAGAAATACAAGGGGAGGGGCGGGGAACCAAAAAAAAAAACCCCAAACAAAAAAACGGAGAAAGGGAGCCAGGTAGAGGGAGACGTAGAAGAACTTTTAAAAAGCAACCGGGTACGAGAGACACGGACAGGAATTAAAATGCAGGGACGGGGAGACGGACAGAGGACAAGGCAGAAAGGAAAAAGAAGTGGCGGTCAGGTACGAGAAACACGGGAATATTAAACAAACAGGGAGATGGCTAGAAGGAACCGCAATGAGAAAATGTTAAAAGTAACAGGGTACAAGAACCACAGGAAATAATGAAAAAATAGGGACGGGGAGATGCACAGAAGGAAACATAGGACGAAAGTTTTTTCAGCGACGGGGCGCAGGACAGAGGGAGGAAATAAAGCACAGAGACAGGGTGCCAGAGGGAGGGAACTGTAGCGCGAGAAATTAAAATGCAGCAGGGTACAAGAAACACAAGTAAGCATTAAAAAACGGGGAGAGGGAGCCGCAGAGAGGGAAACGTGGGAAAAAATTAATAGGTGAAATGGTACAGGGCAGAGTCGGCAGATGAGCAGTAAGTTTCGGGGAGCCAACAAACAAGGGATTCTAAAGCAGTTCCAAGAGCTAAGCCCAGGAAACCCAGGATTAAAGTTCTCAGTTTCAAATTTCACGTCCAAAATATGTAGAACTTTGACAGAGATGACATCGTGTTTTCCTTAAACCAGCTGATTGCAAACTGCTGCACTGGGCGAGAACACCATAAACAGTTTAAGACGAACGGCCACGCTCCTAAGTAAAACAATAAACCCAGCGCACGGGATCCGCGCAGCCTCTGCTTCGGCCTTCGCCTCTCGCCATCCGCCGCCAAAGCTGCTGCCGCATCCTGCGCGCCACGCGTAGCAGGTTTCCAGCCACGGCCTGAAAGGCGGTAAGGGTAAAACACGAGAAAATGTGCCATTACGCTCTGCAGTTACGGTTAATTCAGTTCCTGTTTCACAGTCCGGTTACGGAACGCGGGGTCGCTCGCAGGAAGCGTCGTGGCGGAAATCAGAGGGGTGCCGAGGCGGCCGGAGAGACGGCAGAAGGCTGGAGGGCACAGAGGTACTCGGGAGGGGATCTGAACGGAGCACAGGCGGCGTCGGGGAGACGCTGGCCGACGGGAGGTGAGCAAGATGGAGGAGAGGACAGAAAGACCGCTCTGAGGAAGAGGGATGGCCCGAGGAGATGTTCTGACAAACCGAGAGGGGTACAAATCACGCTCCAGAGATAACGGCGCGCCAAGGAGACCCCGTAAAACCCCGGGATGGGGGGGGCGGGGGAGGAGGGGGTAAGGGAGACGTGCCAGGGAAATCTAAAAAGCGACAGGGTGTGTGACAAACAGAAAGAATTGGAAAAGAATAGACATCTGGATAAAAGCAAATATAGAAAGAGAATTTAAAAAGAAAAAAAGGGTATGAGGCAGGGGAGGAAAAAACTAACAAATAGGGAGAGAAGACCAGATAAAAGTAGACAAAAAATTATCAAAAGCGAAGGTGTTAAAGAAGGAGAAACTTGGCAATGGGGCAGCAGAAGAAATCAACAAAGGCAGAAAGCAAATTTAAATAGTGACAGGGTATAGCAGAGGCGGGAATGAAATAAAGACAGTGAACTGGATGAAAACAGATAGGGAAAAAAAATTCAGAAGTGATTTCACACAGGATAGGCAGGAAGTAATAAAAACGTAGGGTTAGCCGTCTCCATAAAAGCAGACACAGAAAATTTAAAAAACGATGAGGTAGAGGACAGACAGGAAAAGAGTAAATAATCGGGACAGAAAACCAGGTTAAAGTAAGCATAAAAACATAAGTTCCTCACCGTTCCTGGAGGTATTTAAAAGGCGCGTGGATGTGGCACTTAAGGCCACGGTTTAGTGGTGGACTTGGCCGTGTTAGGTTTACGGCTGGGCCCGATGATCTTAAGTGTCTTTTCCATCCTAAATTATTCTGTTATTCGAAAATGAAGACGTTAAGACGGGGAAAAAAAGTTAAAATAGGGAAAAAACCTGAATAGGCAAAGACATAGCAAGAAAATTTCACAAGCAACAAGGTATGGGACACACTAGAATGAGCTAAAAAAATGAAGCTGCTGAAGTGGATAAAAACAGACGAGGAAAGAAAATCTAAACGTGAGGGGGTACAGGAGAGACAGGAACCAACTGAAAAAAAGGGAGCTACATCCTAATAAAAGTAGATTTAGAACGAACATGTTAGAAGCGGCAAGTTACAGGAAACGGGGAAAAAAAATGTAGGGATAGAAAATGAGATAAAAGTACACCGAGAAACAAAATTTCAAACCAAAAAGAACGATGACTAAAAAAATTGAAAAATGGGGACAGCGAACCACATAAAAGTAGACGCAGAAAGGAAATACAAAAAGCGGTGCCCTTAGGAAAAAATAAGAGAAAATAACTAATAAGTAACGACAGCGGACGGGATAAAAGTAGAAAATTTGAAAAGCAATGGGGATCAAGGACTTTAATTAAAGACAGCGATGGTGAACTAAAATGGAGATGTAGAAGGGAAACTGAAGAAGGGGTGGCACTAAGGAAAGACAAGAAATAACTGAAGATACAGACATGGAAGGGCACAGAAAGTACATGTTAGAAGTGATAGGCATTAGGGAAATAAAGGAAAAAACAGAAATAGGGACAGTGGAGTAAAACAGCTATAGAGAGACAATTTTAAATGCGATGACAATAAAGAAAAACCAGAAGAGAGAGACAGAAGATGGGATAAAAGTAGAAAATGTTAAAAGCAACAGGGATTAAAGAAATAGGGAAAAAATTGTGAAATAGGGACAGTAAACAGAGATGTAGAAAGAAAGTTTTAATAGTGAGGGCGCTAAGGAAAGACAAGAGCTAATTAAAAATACAGACAAAGGGAACAAAAGTAAGCCTGGCAAGAACATTTAAAAAGCAATAGGTGTTAGGGAAAGAAGGGAATAAAACATGAAAGAAACGGCAAACTTTTAAAAGAGTTGGAGAAAGAAAAATGAAAAAGCCAGGTGATGCAGAGAAGTGAAAGAAATTTAAACTCAGTAACATCACAGTGTCATTAAGCAGACATCTTCTGTTTCACTTCCCCCCTTTTCTATTACCCTTGCGAATTCGTTCGCAGTCCCTTATAACGTACCATTCTCCTTTGTCCGTCGATTAAAATACCTCCCTGTTGCGACTTCAGGTTTGACCTTACTCTTTTTCCAGGTAACACAGTCATCCCCATTCTTCTGACAACGCCATAGCGAACCTCGAATTATACAACACGTACATAAAACAAATAAGCTATCAACTAATACGAGTACAAGCAGCTCTTTGATCCATTTAAAATTTGGTAACCGAGAGGCTAATTTGCTCCGAACTTCTTCACAACCCCAAGAGGTGATGTAAATCTAAAGCTGTTCTTATCATGACCTACTCCATAGCAGGGGTTATTAAATAGAGAGGGGTTAACCGGAACCGGAACTCCTGTTAGAGAGAACGTCTGGCTAGACTCTCTAGGCACTTGCAATCGCTCTCGTTTAGAATTTCCTAATATTATTATGTATTTCTATAGATTATTTTCGCCTAACTGGGTGAGATCTTCCCCTCGGTATTGGGATCGGTTACGGCCGCCCCAACAAAATTCCAAATGGACTTAAATTCTCTTTAGTTCCCGGTTTTACCCTGATTCGTAGTAGGGCTACAGTGGGAGTGCTTGGTACCAATGTAGATTTGCTTCTTGACTAAGTTTAGCTAGCTGTTGTTTAATTAAGTGATTCATTTTCTCCACTGGCCCACTTGCCTGAGGTCGGTTGCCGGTTGGTTCCTAAAATTTTACTAACTCGTTGCACTATTTGCGCACAAAAATGAGCACCCCTATCAGAAGATATTACTGCTGGTACTCCAAATCTGGGAATAATTTTCATTTAAGAGTACTCCTGTCACTTCCCTAGCCTTATTAGCCCTACAAGGGAAAGCTGCTGGCCAGCCCGAAAAGGTATCTGTTAATACAAACAAATCCCAAACCCTCCCCTTTCCGTGGGAGTTCGGAAAAGTCTGTTTGTCAATTTTGACCTGGAACTTTCCCTTTACCGAGACTTCCAAATTTTACACGATTTCCCACCTTTGCATACTTCACAGTTATTAACCATGGCTTTTACAGTTTGAAACAAATTCCTGGCTACTCTTTGCTTCATAAGGGAATCATACGAGGCTTCAGTTGCCCAATGAGTCTGGTCGTGTTCTGCTTTTACCGGTTTCCGTACTATTCTAAAGGGAACTATTACTCTGTTACCTTTTAATTTTGCCCAACCTGATGATTCAACTTCTGCTTCCAAATCTTTAATTAATCTAAGATCCTTCTCATCACAGTCGACCGAGTCCGGTAGCGGCAAAGCTTTTTCAGGAATCAAACTTAACACCTCACCTTGTTCCGCAGCTCTTTTTGCCTCATAATCTGCCGATTTATCCCACTTCCTGAGCAGCGTCACCCTCTTGGTGCCCCTTGCGGTGCATAAGCGCAACCGCCGAAGGCGACTGTACCGCATCCAAAAGTCTTAGGATCACGTCAGCAAGCTTAATGTTTTCCCTGGGCAGTCAGAAGTCCCCGTTCCTTCCGGATAGCCCCACGGGCATGAACTACACCCAAGGCGTATTTTGAATTTGTCCGGGTGTTCGCTCGCAGTCCTTCAACAAGCTCTCACTAAAGCAATTCATTCGGCTCGTTGTGCGGATGTACCCTCAGGGAGTGACTTTGCTTCCAGCACTCGCTCTGCGGTGGTCACGGCATACCCCGCCATTCGAGCTCCATCCTTGGCTGACAGTAGGCACACTGATCTTTCGGGAGGGGTTGACTTCCCCGAGACGGGGCACTTGGGCTACTTCTCATGGCTCCTCGCCTCCCATTAGTGGTGTTTCCCGGTGGGTTCCCAGAGGTTACCTGGCCCCTGCGGTGCGCAAAGCAGCCGCTGTAGCGCTGGCAATTGTTTTGCTCATTCCCCCCCCGCCTGTCCCTATTCCGACACACTTGCCAAGCAGTCTCCAGCAATTTCTCTAAATCTCTCACATCTGTTCCTTGCACTTGCTGTAACTTTTTCTTGACATCATCCATCAGCTGTCCCAGAACCAGGAATAACAACTGACCCTTTCCCTCCCGAGAGGTACGGTTTAAAGGAGTATATTTCTGCATCCCTTCTTTTAATCGGTTCAAAAAATCAGTAGGGGATTCTTTTCTATCTATCTTGTTTAATTTCATACAATTTAGACCAATTTACTGATTTTGGGACAGCACTTCTTATTCCAGAAGCCATTCGTTCCCTGTACCGCGGTACTAAGTCCCGGGCTCCTGGCTGGTTAGGGCCCCGACCGGGACTGGTAATGGGAACATGGTTATCCACTGTTCCCGGCAGAGTTCCAGCCAAAACCAGAGCCTGGACTTGAGGGTCTGGCCACCCTCACAACACTCTGCTTTTCTGCCTCGCTGAACACCGCATCCGACATTGCACGCACATCCTCGCAATCGGGGTCAAACAATCCTTTCATCTCCCATTCTGTCAACCTTTAAACATCTTTGTCCAATGCCACAAGGCGAGCAACATCTTTTTTGCTTCCTATTTTGCTTATTGTTTGTCTTTTTCTATTGCCAGGACCATAGCGTCCTGGGGTGCTGAATTGATTCCACGTTCTTTCTGCCATTCAGGGTGGTTTCGTAGAGTGAAAAACATACGTATCTGCATAAAGCACTTCATCCCATTTTCCTTCTCCCTGAAGGAAGAGCATTAAATTGTACTATTACACTAAATGTATAATACCTATTATAACGTGTGTAGTATTATATTACAATTATATGTACCTTAATGTAATAATGTATTCTATTTTAATGTCCTGTTAAAGGGCCATTTTTCTCCACCGTCTGGCTTCTAGAGAGGCCACCACTGATTACAATGCTTAATTAAAGTTTTCCTATCGACACTGCCTCCCGGCACTCCCCCCGGATCTCTCCAGTGCTGCAAAACACATCCCACTGGGCTTTTCTTTAGAATTCCGCCACTCTGTGACTCTCCCATATCTGATGCAAATTTTACCGTTAATAACCAAAATCCAATAAATGACAAACCAATAACCAATACCCGAAATGCATTAGCCAAAAGTCAGGTAACAGTTAACCGGACCTCCAAATGGGGACGCAGCCCCTCCAAACGGGGAAGTTAATCCCCTACCATATGGGACACAAGTCCCCCAGAGGTACACCTGTAAGGTGCTAGCGAGCCGGTATACGCCGACCCGTGTGCACGTCTGCACGTCTTAAAGACGGTCCCAAATTGATCGATCGTTACCAATTCAGGATTTAAGGATGTCTTCTTGCCAGAGGGTCTTTGTCTGTCCCCGCGGTGATCCGACTGAGAACGGGGGTCTCTCCGGAAAAGATCTCCGGGGGCAAACCCAAGAGAGTCCCAGACTCATCGGGTCCTGCAGCCGAACAGAGGATATCCCTCCCACCTGGGTCACCAAATGATTCACAAAAGTTACAGAAATTTAAACTCAGTAACACCAAAGTGTCATTAAGCAGACGCCTTTATTGCCACGCCAGACGCCTGGGGGATATCTCCTCCCAACGCACACGCGCTGAAGCAAAACTTCATCCTTTATATACCTGAAAGACGTGAATATTTGCACGTGTCCTGAGAAATCTCCGCCTCCTCGCTTATCTGCCACGTTTACATAACGCTGGTGTTGCAAAACTACCCTACGCGTGCGCGGGGGTCTCGGGCGGTCGTCGGTGGTCGTTTGGGGAGTTAGCCCCCTCCTTCTTTTTCCCTTTTATGGTCACAGGTCTCCTGAGGATAGTTCCTTCTCCTTGGATGTTTTCCCCTTCTGTTCTTCAGCCAAGCGGTTCCGTCTTACCATCCGTGTTTGAGCACTCCTGCTAGGACGTTTCTGTGCTCAAGGTGAAGGTATCTCCTCTGCACTCATCAATTTCTCAGTCCTTGCTCTTAACTCTTCTCCTCTTGGTTCTCTCCACCTGTCTTCTCCGTTTCTACTTGTGTTTTAATTTTCATCAGGGCTGCTTTCCTCCTGATGAACTGTTTACATATAGGTACAGTGTTGGCACTGAGGCAAATACAGCCTAAGGACTATGAGAATAGGCCGTTAAACATAATGCCACGGTTGCTAGGCTAAAGAAGTCTATACTAAAGTTAAACTAATCACGAAATCAATAACCTTCCAGAAAGTACATCTCTTCAGAAATTTGTAAAACTGACAGTTGATTAGTTACACATGCTAAAACCTTCTAATTGTTTTAGATCCTTGTTTCAGAGGGCACTAAGGGAAGGGAAGAAGTCAGTTAAAAAATAAGGGTAGGCAAATAAGGACCGCGAATGAGAGAAAAGGCGGCAGAAAATTTTAAAAGCAATGGTGATTACGGCAAAAGGAAAAATATTAAGAGGCAGGGATGGCGAACTAAAATGGAGACGTAGATAGAAAATCTAACAAGTGAAGCCACTAAGGGAATACCAGAAACAATCAAATACAAAGGGATACTGAAAAGTTGGCCAGAAAACCCTCTAACACTTAGTTTGAAGCTTTAGAAGGCGGGCATTCCTTACGGCAGCGCTGGGGATCGCTCCACCACGAGTGCTCCGACGGGTTAGTAAAGCACATCAGTTCATATGCAGAAAAGTCATACGTGTCATCAGATCCCCCAAGAAGGGCAGTCATATGGTGAGGAGTCCCCGGAATTCGTTGACATAGTCCAAGCATGCGCAGTAAAATTAGGGTTAGGGTCTTTTCACCCTCAGGTGGTCGTCCACAGTCTTCCTCACGCAGTCTGCCAGTTGAACCTGGGGCTTCCTTTGTCCATATCTAGTCATCGAATTAGCTCCTCGGTCTTTCGGCCTCAGGACGGCACAAGGAGGTCAATTTAACCTGGTAGCAGTGATTTCCACGGGAAGCCTAAGGAGCTTGCTTTGTGTTATCCGTGAGTTTACAGGGGAAGCCTAACAAGCTTGCTCACGGTCTGTTTGATCTTGTCGGGCAAGAAGTGACATGTTTAAGGTCTCAGCCAGTGATTTTACTTAAAAGAGTAAGTAAAGACGGAGAGGGGGAGACGGACAGGGAGACAGGGAGAAAGAGTAAAACAGCGATGGGCTTCAAGAGGGAGAGAGAGAAGAATTAAAAGATCCTGGCAGGGAGCCGGACAGGGCAAGACGGCAAAAGAAATGAAACTGCAGCGTGGCTCAGGGCTGACAAGGACAAAATTGCAAAACAGGGACAGGGAGCAGGATAGCGGGAGACAGAGGAAGAAAGAGACTTGTGCTGTGCTACAGGGCCGAGAAGGAAGACCTTGAACATCAGCCAGAGACTAGAGAACAGAGTGGAAGGAAGGCAAAAACGGTGGCTGGGAGCCGGACAGAGAGAAACTGTGAAAGAAAAGAGTAGCAACACGCTACATTGCAGAGGGAGGAATGGAAAAGCAGGGACAGGGAGCCAGACTGAGAGAGGCAGAGGAAGGAAAAATAGCCACAAGCTACAGAGCAGGGAGAGAGAGGACCTAAAAGATGAGGACGGGGAGCTGGTCAGAGTGAGATGGAGAAAGGAGGTATGGGCGGGGGGTGGTGGGGGGGAACCACATCAGCGTGGGAAAGAGGGGGGGGCCAGGGGAGAGGCAGTGAGGGCCCGGGATGCAGAATAGGGGCACAGGGCCCTGAGGGCCTGGGACTCACCACAGCTTTCACTCCCTGCACTGCTGGGAGAGTTCGCCAGTTCAGACGCTTCTTCCTCCTCCTCCTCCTCCTCCTCTCCTCCCTTCGCCTTCTGTAACTCCTGTCGCTTGGCTGTCCTCCACCTAAGAGAATACCGGGGTGTCTTACAGCTCGTACAAGACGGGGCTCCCTACACACGTAGCCTCGCTCGTGCGCTACGCGGCCGCCTTTGGTGACGCGTACAGACCCTGCATGTCGATGGTGTGGCCTGCTGCGGACTACGAAGAGGGATCCTACCTCACCTGGAGGGGCTGGCTCGCTCTTCCCTGCAGCAGGAGGCAGCTGCCGGCCGGCCGGCCTTCGGTTTCTTCTTCCTCTTTACCGTTCTCTGGCCTCTCCAGCTCTGGCCGTGGCAGCTCCCGCCCAGGGCCGGCAAGCGCTCCGCCTGTCCCTTCCTGCAGCCGTGCCACGAGGAGAGCGAGGCTGGGCAGAGACAACCCACGCGAGCCCGAGGCGGGTGCGGTCAGCGGCATCCCCCCCCAGCGCGGCCCCTGGCAGAGGGAAAGAAGCAGCAGCGACCCTTATTACCGTAGTTCCCCCCTGGCCGAAGCCTCTCCTTCCACGGGGGCCGCCGGAGACGCCGCTCTGCCCCTGCACCGCTGCCAACGGCGTCCGCTTTCACGGAGAACCCAGCGCACGCGAGGCCCGGCTTGCCGCCTCTGCGACAGGGCCCGGGGCCGGCCCGGGGCTACGGGACGGGCTTCAGGGGAGGGGCTGGAGCTGGGGGCAGCTGCGCGGGGCCAGGAGAAGCGAGCGGGGGGCTCTGACGAGTTGGGAGGCGCCCGGCGTCCGCGCCTGGGGGGTGTCCGTCTCCCTCCCTCCTCCCAGAGCCCCGGTAACTCCCCGGGGCTGCCCCGACCCGACTCGCCTCCAGCGGGCCGGCAGCCGGTCGCAGCGGGCGGCTCGAAGTTCCTCGCCCCGCCACCCGCGGGCGGCCGGTGCGCAGGAGACGCCCCGCACCCGCCCCAGGGGCTCGCTCGCCTCACCGGTGGTCCCGGCCCTTCACGCCCGCCGGGAACTGGACCCCGCTGCACCGCCATGCTGCTCCCGCGCACCGCGCATGCGCCGGACGCCGGCGGCGCGCCGCAGGGGCGAGGGGCGCTGCGCGAACGCCGAGCTGCAGTAGCAGCGAGCACCCGGCGGCCGTGCCTCATTTTGCAGGGCGAGCACCCGCTCACGTTGCGCACATGGGGCGGCAACGGCGCGACCTTACCGGGAAGTAGCAAGGAGCGCGCAGGGACCGCAGAACGGCATCGCGGTTACCGGCGGCCGGCAGCGTGGGTCACTGAGGCGCCGCCGCGCATGCGCGGCTTCCCAGCTGCGGCGAGGTTCCCCAGCGCGCATGCGTGCCTCCCGAGATGCGGCAATGCGCCCATCGCGCATGCGCAGCTTCTGAGCGACGAGGTGCTGTACCGCGCATGCGCAGCTGCCGAGCTGCAGTACCTAAGTTTGGTCACAGGGCGGCAGCACTGAGAGCGGCGAGGAGGCACGCCACCACGCATGCCCGGGAACGCGCGTCGCAAAAACTACATCTCCCGGCATGCACTAGCAAGCACAACGTGACCGCCCGGAAGACCACGCTTCCCGGCATGGCGGGGAACGAACATGGCCGAGAGCAAACCCCGTGCCTCAGGACTACGGCTCCCGCCATGCCGCGAGACGCAGCCGAAAACGAGGTGTGAGGCACGGGACGCTACAAGAGAGGAGACCGGGGGCAGGGAGTCAGACCAGGAGAGAGGGAGAGACAAAAAAGTGGCAACCGAGCCGAAAGGAGGAATGAAACAATGGGGAGCCAGGACAGTGAAACACGGAGGTAAGGGGCGGGGAACACCGCCAAAACAACCCCCATATCTGCACCGTACAGGGAGCTGGGGAAAAAAGAGAGCTGGAGAGCAACAAGAAGAGCAATGAGCATGGAAAGAAGGGGGTGCATGGGTGGTGGGAGTCCAAAATAGGGTCATGAGGGAGCCAGAGACAGCGAGAGGGAGAACGGACAAAAGCGACAGGCGCTGCAGGGGGGAGAGGGAGGAATGAATGAGCAGGGACAGCCAGCCAGCCAGCGACGGAGAAAGGCAAGAGACCGCACGGGCGACAGCGCGGAGAGGGAGGAATGAAAAGCGAGGGACAGATTGCTGGGAAAGCAGAGGCAGAGAATGGAACAGAATCAGAGCGTGCTACAGGGCCAAGAAGGAAGAAACAGGGACAGGGAGCCAGGGAAAGAAAAAGTACTGAGGAGCTACAAGACAGACAGGGAGAAATGAAAAAACAGGGTTCCGGAGCCCGGCAGAGAGAGAGCTGGTGAAAGAAAACGATAGCAGTAGGCTACAGGGAGGAGAGGAAGGAATGAAAAGATAGGGACGGGAAGCCAGACGCAGAGAGAACCATGCCTCTGTGCTCTGAATGAGAGGCCTGTCTGGAAATAGAAAGTGCAGATACTAAATTTAATAAAGTAACAGCGAATACGATAGAGATGAGACTTGACCAAGTGTAGCACAAAATGTAAGATACACTACCCTGCTCCGTCAACGACTGTGGCCTAGCATCTAATGGCAGGCTTAGTTTCTGTTTCCCAAGGAGAGTAGCACAAAAACATAATTTTCCTATTATACAAATATTTTACCAGACTATGCAAAGAAAGTAACAACAATTGCCTTACAGATCTACGTGAATACATAACAGTAGCAGGAAATTGCTAGAGTACAAAACACTCAGCCTTCAAAGTCCACAGAAAGACATTAGGTCTTGTAAATCATCGGTTCTAAGGACCCTGCTGCTACCACATCACCGCAACATGTGACTCACAGCGTATTTCTTTCTTTCTAGGTTTAAGGAATTCCTTCATTTTGGGGGTTTATATGTTGGGGGGTTGTGAAGAAGGAAGCTCCTTAGCCGTGTTTTTCTTAAATCTGGCATATTAACTATTATGGCATGCTGTAATGATCACAGATTTTACATGTTTTCCTGGAAACCAAGTTGAATGCAGAAACAAACTCAAAGACCCAAGCACAGAAAGTGAGCTAGGATCCTGGCGTACAAGCTGGTGTAGACAAAAATCTTACAGAAGATTAACTGAAAAGTCCTCATTCTGCAAATGCTTATACACTTATCAATCCATTACTTGAGTCCACTAGCTTCGTATACAGTAAAGCCTGTGAGAGTAAACATTGTGGTCTGCTTGGTAGATTCATCTGTGACTCCACTCATTGCATACTTGATATTTTCCCCTTCTGTCAAAAGGAGTCGTTTTACCAAATGAAGTTAACCTTGTTCATGATCGCTTTTATGGGAAACTGGCAAAAAAAGAGTTTTCCTTAGGGTGAAAGAGCGAAAATGTTGTGTTGCCAAAAGAACAAATTCAGGATTCAAATGCAAGTCCGCTCGCCCTAAGAAGTTAACACTTCTTCTCCTATAACAATTCCCCACACAGAGCTCTAGCAAATGAGGACCTTATTTTGCTAGTTCTTGGATTTTGCCCACAGTCTGGACCAAACAAAATCTCTCCTCAAGGTTAACTCACTGAGCGACGTCATTCCACAGCTGACAAGACACTATGTGTTTGAGGAGGTCGGGGGTGATTAGGAGTTTGGTTTTGGCTTGAAATTTTTTTACTCCCCAATTGCAGTTACAAATTCAGAAAAAAAAAAGAAATATAGGAACACACTCACATAAAACTTTCCTCGCGTTTGGTTCCTTCCACGGTATTCATCATGCATTCAAAATCAAGGTGCATTGCTGTACAAAGCAATGTATCACTTCTCTACGTTATTCACAGGCAGCACAGAAGTTAAAATTCAACGCAAGAGTTCTGCAAGGACACAAAAGGGAAAAAACACGTGCCATCTAGTTTCCTGCCCACTGAGAAATTGGAAAGCAGCTTAAAAAAGGCAAGACGTACAAAAAAAGATCCCCGGCATTAAGGACTCTATTGTCTTGGTTAATATTGGTAACTATTGCTTGGATTTCTTTGTAAAAAGAAACACAAAGGGATTAGACTATAATCAATGAGAATTAAGCCAGCACAGCAAAAACCCAAACAAACCCAACACATAAACAACATTAACTCCTCAGAAATACCTTCCAAACATTTCTTTAGAATAAAAACAGGGAACATGCAGCTACTGGAGACTTCAATATTTATGTCTTTCTGTGACTCTCCACACCTACATTTGGGGAGAAGACTATAAAACAAGTTCACAGTGCATGAGGTCTTTTAAACTAAAAAAGGGATTAAACTTATGAGAAGTATTTTACTTCTAGAGCTTCACTTGTTCTCTTTGCATTATCATGGGACCCACAGAAGGCAAGCCTAAAAAACTTGTGGAAAATTAGTTACATGAATTATGAAGAGGGCCAAGAATCTCTCAATTTTAAACCTACCTCGGGCAAACGATTCTGCCAGCAACTTTTCCAGACTCTGGGATTTTCCTGCTTTCCGTATTTCTGAAAAGATGGTGGGGGAAGCTACCATGCTTGTATAACCTTTGAAGCTGTTAGCATTTCTGCAAAACATGAAACGTTCTTACAGACTGAGCATGCAACAGGGAAAGTTTTACAGACATCCCTTTGTTCTACGCACAACGCCATACTTCTCTCAAAACTGGTAGCCAAGGAGGGAAGGTTTTGAACTCTTTTACGTTTACCTGAATTGTACTGCATAAATATGATGTCTTTTTTTAAGTGCTGCAAATTCCTCTTCATTTTCTGGGATTGCTTCATATGAATATAGACCATGTTTTAATCAGGCATTGCTACCTAACAATTCCAGACACTTGCTAGCTCATTGCTTGACAAATGCACGTACTCTGAATACTGAGATGTCAAGTTTGGCCTGAAGTTTGGTGTCCATCATGACAGGCCACAATTTAAGCATAATAGAAGGCGACCAAATCTGTTCAGAACGTACTACAGGTTTTCACTTTGCAAATCATAATAGTTTTGGTATTTCCTTGAATGCTCAGCTCTTTATGACAAATGACTATGGATGGACAAAAAAAACCAAACCAAAAAACCCAATCACAAAAATTTTCTCCCAAGCTTCTTGATTCTAAAACAAATCTAAAAATTACAATGTGCCCTAAACCAAACCCTGAACTCACAAAGAAAGCAAAGAACAAATATGAGCTGCATTATAAAAATCTCAATTTTTATGCCAGTCTCATGATTACAGTAGGCACTGTATGGACGGTCCCATATCTTCCCGCACAAGGAAGAAAACTGCCTCTAGGACTGTCCCTACAGCTTTACAAGCCCCACTCCGAGAGGCAGTGGGACCTGATGGAGGAACAATGATGATTGAGGTGCCCTTTTCCACCACTGATCTAGGAGAATGGAGAAAAGTTGCAAGAGACTATAGAAGCGACCCGGTGAGTGTTACTAAGCATTTTCAGTTCATGGTAAAACAACATAATGCAGACTGGAAAGGTATACAGTTGCTCTTAGAGTATATGACAGAAACAGAAAAGCAATTAATTTTGAAAACAGCAGAGAATTTAGCTGAAGACCATTACAAGATCACGAGGGGGGATGTCAAAGAATATTTCCCCTCCGAGACCCAAAATGGGACGCTAATAAATCTGCCCATATGGAGAGGCTACAGGAATATCAAGAATGGATTTTGAAGGGAATGGAAAGGGCTATTCCCAAAACGACAAACTGGTCAGCTCTATATGCAGTTAAACAAGGTCCTTCTGAGTCCCCATCCGAGTTCCTGGATCGATTGAGGGATGTAATGCGCCGTAGCACACCGCTGGATCCTGGGTCAGAGGTAGGAATACAACAAATAGTCTCCCTGTTCTTGGGTCAGTCTACGGGGGACATTAGGCACAAACTCCAGAAGCTGCGCCCTACAGAAGGTAGAAATCTGGAAGTGTTGCTGGGTGAAGCGTGGAGAGTATTTAGTAAGAGAGAGGAAGAATATAGACAAGGGCAAAGAGGAAGGATAGCAGTTGTCAGGGAAGAGGAGGAAGGGAGGCCTAGACGAGAACCATCTTGATTAGGTAAGGATCAATGTGCGTTGTGTAAGAAATTTGGTCATTGGAAAGGAGGGTGTCCAAGAAACAAGGCAAAGAGGCGAAGCCACCAGACAGGAAGAATAGTAGCCCATGTGAAAAAGGATTGACAGGGACCTGGGGAATGTACCCTAGCAGATCCACTGGTTATAATGAGGCTGGGGAAGGAAGAACAAGAAGTAGAATTTTTGGTTGACACAGGGGCAACATACTCGGTTTTAAATCAAGCCTTGATGCCCCTGGGAAACGACTATATCATGGTAAAAGGAGCGACTGGCCAAAGTGAAAAGGCATATTTTTGTAAACCTTTGAAGTATAAATTGGGAAAACAATGGGGTATCCACAAATTCCTACATAGGCCCAACTCCCCAAAGCCACTTTTGGGAAGAGATTTGTTAGAACAATTGGGTGCAAAAATTACATTTGAAAAAGGAGAAATTACTCTGGAAGTAAAAGATCAGCAATATATCCAGATACTGAGTCTATTCTTAACCAGTCTGCCCGCAGAAGGGAAGGTAAGGAAGGAATTCGGCCAGTGATTGGAAGATTTTTATAAATAGGATTACTGAAAAACTGTGAGTCTGATTTCAACACCCCTGTATTACCTGTTCGTAAACCTGACGGGTTGTATAGTGTGGTCCAGGATCTACGGGCCGTAAATAAAATAACTGAGGACCTTTACCCCGTAGTAGCAAATCCATATACCCTGTTGACCGTATTAACACCTGAACTAACTTGGTTTACTGTTTTAGATCTGAAGGATGCCTTCTTTTGCCTCCCTCTCCATGAAGCCAGCCAAAAATGATTTGCATTTGAATGGGAATACCCCAAAAGTGGTCGCAAGACTCAGCTCACTTGGACGGTGTTGCCACAAGGATTTACGAACAGTCTACCATCTTTGGCAATGAGCTCGCAAAAGACTTGGAATCTTGGGAAATACCGTCTGGAGAAAGGAAACTGTTACGATACGATTGTATGATCTGGACGGGCAAAGAGACCACACGAGCCTTTGAGCTACTAAAGAAAGCTTTGGTGTTGGCTCCGGCCTTAGAGCTCCCTGATGTGAGTAAACCGTTTTTTTCTCTTTTCCCACGAGAAACAGGGAATTGCTCTGGGAATATTAGCACAAGATCTGGGCCCCTATCGACGAGCAGTTACCTACTTTTCCAAACAGTTAGACGCAAGGGTTGGCCTGGATGCTTGAGAGCAATTACAGCTGTAATATTGAATGTACAAGAAGCCCGAAAATTTACTCTGGGCCAGAAGATGACTGTTTTAGTGTCTCACACAGTGTCCGCAGTGCTGGACGCAAAGGGTGGGCACTGGCTTTCTCCACAAAGATCCCTGAGATATCAGGCTATACTGATAGAACAGGATGATGTGGAGGTCGTAGTTACTAACATTGTCAACCCAGCTTCTTTCCTTAGTGGAAACACGGGAGAACCAGCGCATCATGACTGTTTGGAGACTATTGAAACAACGTACGCAAACCGACCAGATCTAAAAGACAACCCTATGGAAAGCGGAGAGAACTGGTTCACAGGTGGAAGCAGCTATGTCCTGAGTGGTAAAAGACACGTGGGATATGCCATTACCACTAGTCAAGAAATAATAGACCTTTGCCCATAAATACCTCTGCACAGAGCGCAGAAATAATTGCTCTGACCCGAGCCTTGGAAGTGGCTCAAGGCAAAGTTGTGAATATTTATACAGACTCAAGATATGCCTTCGGAGTTGTGCACATGCATGGAACAATCTAGGAGGAAAGAGGGTTACTGAGCTCTCAAGGGAAAACTATTAAGCATGCAAAAGAGATTTTGAGACTGTTGAAAGCAGTCCAACTTGCTGAGAAGGTGGCGATGATGCATCTTAAGGCTCACCGGAAAGTGAGCTCGGAATTGGAGAGAGGAAATGAGCTGGTGGACAGAGAGGCAAAACAGGTAGCTAAAACAGAGATAAAAACAGAAGGAGCTTTAGTCCCTGACGGCGAATCTCCCTAGAAGGTAAGCCAAAATATACCGAGGAAGATCAAAACCTTCTCACAGATCTGGAAGGGTCATATAACAAAGAAGGGTGGGCTTATACCCCACAAGGAAACGTGGTTATTCCCTCCTGCCTAATATGGCATTTGGTAAGGGAAGAATATAGGAAACGGCATTGGGAGATGGAGACTCTATATAAACATTTAATTAGAGAAAGTGTGGCCAGAAATTTGTATACTATGGTGAGACAGGTAACTCAACAACGTGATCTTTGCCTCCAAACTAATCCCAAGAATACCGCCAAGCCAGAAATGGGCCAGATTGGGAAAGACAGTGGGCCTGGGCAACAATGACAGATTGATTTTATAGAACTTCCAAGAAAAGGGGGGTATCGATATTTATTGGTATTAACTGATACCTTTTCAGGTTGGCCAGAGGCATTCCCAACCAGAACAGCTAAAGCTCAGGAGACAGCTAAAGCATTGATACAAGAGATAATACCACGTTTTGGAGTTCCAGCAACTATATCCTCTGACAGAGGACCACATTTTGTCTCTATTGATCCAGCATTTCAGTTACTTAATTATACTGGCCTCCCGGTTCCGCTAGGGACAGGGTGGTACTGGTTGTGTGGTACAGCAGCTCGGAAAACTTTACCTCTGAGGTGGTGGGGAGCATGTACTTTGGACACCCTGGTTCCCAACATCACTATTATTGATAAAACAACACAGAATCCCGTGAGAAGAAACTGAAGGGTGAGTAAGCCCTTAATAGAAAAGCTGACACGCTATCATAGCTTTGTGCGGTGGCTAATCCCATTTCTGGGGGTTAGCGAGTTAGAAAAAGCTATAATAAACATCTCAGCTGTAATAGAGATAATCGAGAATAAAACTATAGATGCCATCAGGAAACTCCAAGAAGAAACTACTAGTTTATCGAAAATAGTATCACAAAATCGTATGGCTCTAGATTTAATATTAGCCTCACAGGGAGGGGTGTGCACAGTAATCAATGTCAGCTGTTGCATGTATGTAGACCAAAGTGGGTGAATATCTGCTGACTTACGGGAGATCAGAGAACAAGCAAAAATCCTACGTGAAGTAACTCCAGATGACACCTTTTGGGGGTTTTCTGAGCTGTGGGAAAGTTAACCTCTTGGTTTACCAAACCTATCATGGTTACAACGATTATTTGTTACTTGAATAATTATTGTGGTTCTATCCATAGCGCTTTGTGTTATAGTTCGATGTGCCCTGTGGTGTTTCCGGAACACAGGGGACTCCTACAGCGGATGGAAGAGGAACCAGTTACGACGCAGGCTTGAGTCTTACCAGTATTTTGAAAAGATGCTGGATAAGGATGTGATAAATGATTTAGTCCCAAACAGGATTCCAATTCAAATTTACAATTTATTAAGCGAATAGAGGCAAGCAAACAGCGCTGGGTGCTCCGGGAGTCTCCGCTCCACCAAGATGCACGCGGTACAGTTACTGTTCTTGGTTTATATCCTGTCTGCTAATACGTATTCATGAATAGGCGTGTCTTCTTCGGCGCATGCCCTCTTCTCCTTCTAGAGTCTTGTCAAATCTTCCTCGGCGTGCCCCCAGGATGACCCCAAACTTTATGCATGCACTTTACAAGTTTCTCTTTACACAATACTATGCGGTCAGTGGTCAAACTGGTTTGAGCTGATATACCAGCAAAGTAGTTTAACTTTCTTCTGTAAAATACCCCTTTTTATGGTGCAGGAGAAATCCATAAAAGTACAGAAGATTACACTTCATCACACGAATCAGATGAACATATTTCACAATCCCCCATCTTCTTCTTTGCAGTATTGATTCGTGTTTTCATTTCCAATTGAGTACTGCAGATATCTGCATTCCTTGTATAACCGAGTAGATTAATCTAGTAACAATCCCCCACATATCCCCAGTACAACTATCCCGATTTTAGTAAGCCAATCACCACCCATAAAATCTCCCCCAAATCCTCCTAGATTGACTCCTTTCCAAGTTTGTCTCTCAGGAGGCCATTCGTTATACACCTGGCTCTCTCTGATTTATGGGTAACAGGAAAAAACCCTAGGTTTTATTGTTCCAATTCCTTGGCAAATATGATTACAGGTACAGGCTGTACAATTAGAAAAGGTCCTCACTTTTTCCATTTTTCTGGGGTAAACCCCAGCTGGACTTGTTCCAATATTGACTACAGTTATTTGCCGTAGTCAGAGTCAAGGAACTCACCCCAAGTAGAACTAGAAGAGGTCCGGTCAGGGCCATAGTGGTCGGCGGTCACAGCCCGAAGGGGTTGCAGCCCTTGGCAGACCCTTTTTAAGCCGCAATACCAGTTCCCCTCCGGTCTTGCCCTCCCCTTTCCTTTAAGGGGGTGCTTTCTTAGTACCCAAATTAATTGAGCACTGCTTGTGAAGGCCAGAGCTTTGCTAGATCAGTGGTTTGGCCAGACCTGAGCAGTTGCCCGAGCCTGGCGATCCTCTTTATTTGCAAGGCTTTATGGCTACAGAAAACTGCCAGTTAGCCTGCAACACTAATCTTACAAATACACACCACCTTCTACACAAAGGACAAATTCTAGTTCCAGCTCCTTTTTCCTGTTCTTCTTTTGCCAACAACTCCTTCCGATTATACTCGTTTGGAGTACCCATTGTTGTTTCCTATTACCCTTTCCCATTGTTTTCCAAACTTGGGGATTACTTATATTGCTCTCCATAGCTTCCCATGGCCATCGTTCACCTTGATTTGTTCCACCACAAACGTAACAATTAGCTATATTCAATGACTTAGCAATGTTTTCAGCAAGATTTACAAATAGATTTTTAGCAACTGTGGGAATTTCATGTTTCACTCCTGTTTCTATTACAGGAGTAGCCGCAATAAAATTCCCACAGCAATTTAGTCAGATGTGACTTTCCACTCCTTCACTGGACCTTTCACTCGCGACACATGTGTCCATCCTTTTTCAGCAGTTCTCACAGCTGTTTCTGTAGTTAATAAAACAAGGAAAGGTCCTTCCCAGAGGGGAGATAGGTTTCCTTCTTTCCATGTTTTTGTCAGAATTTTATCTCCTGGTTCTAACTGATGAATTGCAAATCCTAAAGGTGGTGTTTGGGCCACCATCCCAATCTCTCTTAATTCTTTTAATCTTTTTCCAAGGGTAATTATATACTGTTGGATACTATGATGCTCAATTACATTGTTCCCCAGAGGTATTCCTTGAAAATAAGGCACGCCATATAACATTTCATATGGCGATAATCCAGTCTCACTGTATGGTTTAGTTCTTACGTTTAGAAGTGCCAGTGGTAAACATTTCGTCCAGGGCATTTGCGTCTCAATCATTAATTTAGCCAATTGTTGTTTTATTGTTTGATTCATTCTTTCTACCTTCCCCGAGCTTTGTGGGTGCCACGGAGTGTGGTATTCCCACTGAATACCTAATGATTGACATAATAGTTTTATTATTTTAGAAGTAAAATGTGTGCCCTGGTCAGAATCAATGTACTGGATTATCCCATATCTAGCTATCAAATGTTCCAATAAAATTTTTACCACCATCTGTGCCGTAGCTCGTGCTACAGGGTACGCTTCTACCCACTGTGTTAAATGATCTACTATTACCAATAAATATTTTATCCTCCCTACCTTAGGCAATGCAGTGAAATCGACTTTCTCAAAAGGTCTGTAAGCTGTTTTTCTCCCTCCCGTGGCTGCTTGTCCAAACACTGTCTTATTTACCTTTTGACAGGTTAAGCAACCTTGTGTAATTTGCTTTGCTATTTCAAAAATTCCAATACCACCAAATTGTTTAAGAAAATGATCACTTAACGCTTTTGTACCCCAATGTGTTTGCACACGCAAACGTTCTAATATTCGCCTGGTGTAGGCTTTTGGCAACATTTCTCGCCCATCGGGCAGTGTCCATTTTCCTTGTTCTAATTTAGCTCCTATTTTCTCCAATTTTGTTTTCTTGTGGGGCAAACTTCTTCTCTCTTTCCTCTCGTTCTTCTTTGCTGGTGTCCTCCTTTGTTTGTATGGCATTAATTTTGGCAACTTTAGTCCTCAAGGCTGCTTCCTGGGCCTCTTTATCTGCTAAGTTATTTCCTCTAGTTCGGTAATCTAATCCCTTTTGGTGTCCCCTCACATGTACCACTGCTATCTCCTTTGGTTCTCTTAAAGCCTTTAAAATTTTTACTATTAATTCTTGATGTATTAAATTCCTCCCTTGAGTATTAATCAAACCTCTTTCTTCCCAAATTTTTCCAAAAGAGTGGACCACCCCATATGCGTATTTAGAATCTGTAAATATAGTCCCGCTTCTTCCTTTTAGTAATTCCAGGGCCCTACATAGGGCATACAGCTCACAAGCCTGAGCTGACCATGATGGACTCAGAGGTCCTGATTCCACAAGTTCTAAGTCCTTATTAATTATTGCATAACCCGATTTTCTCTTCCCTTCTACCACTCAGGAGGAGCCATCTCTGAACAGCACTTCTCCATTTTCCAACTCAGCATCTCTTAAATCTGGTCTCACCTTAGTCTGGGTCTCAATTACCTCTAAACAGTTATGTTGTAATTCCTCTGATGGTTCTCCAAACAAAAATTGTGCTGGACTCTGAGCAGAAGTCACGCTTAGTTCTAAGTCGGGGGAGTCTATTAGTATTGCTTCATACTTTAGAATCCGGCTGTCCATTAACCATTTTTCCGCTTTTTGTTGTGAAACATTTCTGACATTGTGTGGGGTATACACTTTTAAAGGAGCACTGAAGGTAATCTTCCTAACTTCTTCTATTAATAATGCTGTAGCAACCAAAGCTTGGAGACAAGCAGGCCATCCTCTGCTTACTGGATCAAGTAACTTAGAACAATACCCCACGGGTTTTTTGATTCCTGCCCAGTCTTGAGTAAGAACTCCGTATGCTGTCTGGCTTGATGTATTCACAAAGAGAGAGAAAGGTTTTTCTAGATCTGGGAGGCTCAATACAGGTGCTTGTATTAATGCCTTTTTTACTTCCTCAAATCTCTGATCGTCTTCAATAAGCCATTTAAGTTGGTTATTAGTTAATTTTTCATATAGGAATTTTACTTTTTCACTATAATTTTCAAGCCATGGTCTACAATATCCTAATAATCCCAGTATTTGCCTAATTTCCGTTTTAGCTTGTGGGGGTCTTAAGGATGGAATCCCAGATACCCTATCAGGATCTAACTTCTTCCTTCCCTTACTCAGCCAATGTCCTAAGTATTTTACTTCTTGTTCTACAAACGGTAGCTTTGATCAGGACACCTTTAATCCCTTTTCCCCTAGAAAATTTAACAATTTAATGGTGGCTTTTCGGATCCCCTCTTCAGTTTCTCCTGCTACTAATAAATCGTCCACATATTGCAATAATTTTACCTCCTTAGGTATTGTGAAATCTTGTAGAATTTTCTCTAAAGTTTGTCCAAATAGATTTGGTGACTCTGTAAACCCTTGTGGTAACACAGTCCATCTTAATGGTTGTTTTCGTCCTGTTTCGGGGTCCTCCCACTCAAAGGCAAAATAATCTCCGGATCCCTCATCCAGAGATGTGGAGTAATCGCTGAGGGGTACTTTGGAAATTTACCCTCTAAGAACAGCCTTGAAACCAGGTGGAACGTAGCACTCATGCACAACGGGTCTGTGCCATGGAGAATCCCTGAACAGCCTTGGATGTTGGCAACATCAGGGGCGCCTGGTGTGCTGACTCTGGGAGAGATTACATGGAGGCTGGAGCGGAGTGGAGACCTCGCGGCCACGCTCTGTGAACCGGGGAGTTTAGGGATGCACAGGATGTACATTGATAAGCTGCGCTTACAATGTTGTGGGCCAAAGACCTGTCAACTTTGATGAAGTGCTGTCCTTAGAGTGAACTTTGCTAATTATAATATCATTATAATACTAAAACGCACACCCCTCTCAAAAGCTACCACTCCCCCAAGGTGCGACCCCTCCTCAATGAGTGTGCGCACTGAATTTTTCCTAGTCTGTACCTTTAAACGCGAAGCGAGAGAATTCTGCACCAATCCTGGTAAAGGTATGTATGACTAGAGTCACTCAAGCTCCACCTGCGAAGTATAACACTATAAAATAATGTTTTAAGAGCTGGATGTTAGGGAAGATACCATCGTTGTGTACCACTCTAACTTCTGGGATCAGTCGACGGGCTGAGCCTCTCTTCCCCCCCATCGGGACGCCGTTGGGTAAGATTCGAACCCTTGGTCATACCAAGTGCCTCCCCGGGAAACTTAGAAATCTCTATATAGAGTCACTTTACATCTTTTAAGGCGTTTATAGCCAAGTAGTGTCCCTCGTAGTTTTAGCATTTGCACGTGCTTTATAGGTAGTGAATTTATCACCGGCAATCCAAAGAACCTGTATATCTGTTGCTTCAATAAATCGCACTATTGATTGACTCAGCCGTGTGTTCAATAAATCGCACTATTGATTGACTCAGCCGTGTGTGGTCCCTGAACGCGACCGTACCTCTGAGTGCGGCCGTGTTAGTTCAGGAGGTGTCCGGCTGAGCAGGTAGTGTGATGTTAGTAGTGCATCCGGACCCGTGATAGTCCAACAAAGGTGTTGGGCGCGACCGGACTACTAACGCTGACTTTGGGCATCACTCAGAACCTAAGCTCAGCCGCCCCCAGTCCCTCTGATATCTGAGGATCGACTGGAAAGCAAGGGGGCTTAGTTTCTACCAAATTGCTCTGCCTCTTAACGCAACAGGCCCGTGGGTCCTGCTGGACACCAAGCTGAGCAGCAGCCAGCACCGTGCCCTTGGCCAAAGGCGGCGGGCGGCGGTGCCCTGGGCTGCGCTGGGCAAAGCCTTGCCAGCAGCTGGAGGGAGGGGAGCCTTGCCCTCTGCTCAGCGCTGCTGAGGCCATGCCCGCAGTGCTGTGCCCAGGCCCGGGCTCCCCAGGCCGAGAGAGACAGGAGCCCCTCCCCCAGCCCCGCCCCCCAGCCCCCCCCCCGGGCTTGGAATGGCAGCTGTGATGTCGCGGCGCTGGCCCGGCAACGGCCACAGTGCCTGCAGGCACGGCTCTGCCAGCACCCGGCAGCTCCAGGGAGAGACCAGCTCTCACCCAGCGGCACTGCCCGGCACCGGGACCCCCTCGACAGCCTCGCTCCAGCCAGCTGGGAGCTCTCCGGAGCCCCAGCAGCGTGTCTGGCGTGAGGACTCCCCTGGCCCCGGCACGATGGGCCAGCTGAACTGCTGCTACGGCTCCAGGTGGGCTCCCCCCGCGGCTCGGGGACACGCCGGCGCAGCCGGGCCCCGCAGCAGCCGCCTTTCTCACGCCCTTTGCCGCCTGCTCTGCAGGGTCTACCCTGGCCCCGAGCAGCAGTGCGCGCCCGGCCCGGCATCAGCCGAGCCGCTGCTCCACCAGCGCGTGCGGGTGACGCAGGGCCGCGGGACGGGGAAGAGGCACCTCCTCCTCTTCAGCGATGCCTTGATCATCGCCAAGGCCAAGTAAGAGGCGCAGACCCCGGCTGCCTTTCCTCCTAAGGCCTGGCCCCGGCACTGGGGCAGGGACGCCCAAGGAGCAGCCCCAGGCCCCGGCACCCTGCTGCTGGCTGCACCCGTGGCCGTGCGCGGGGCAGGCGGAGGCCAGAGGGCAGCCGCCGGGCTCGGCCACCTCCAGGTCACTCCCTGCCGCTCCTCTCTGCAGACGTGGCAGCGCCCCGCGCCCGCAGCTCTGCCTGGCCCTGCGCCGGCTGTGGGTGCTGAGCGGCGGCAAGGGGGCGGCCGGGGATGCCGCCCAGGAGGAGGAAGACAAGGCCACCACGTCCCTCGTCCTCGCCTGGCCCTACGGCTTCTGCGTCGTCACCTTCTGGTGGGTCTCGGTGCCACGTCCCCCGGCAGGGCCGGGCAGCGCTTCTGTCCGGCCCCACGCCGCTTCCTCCTGCCTCTGCAGCCGTCCCCACGGGGCAGGGCTGTGCCGGCGCCCGCCTCTGCCCGCGGGCTGGGCAGCAGCGGGCGCTCAGGCTCTTTCTCCTCTCTTTCCTGCAGCTCCCGCTCGCTGAAGGAGCTCTGGCTCAGCGCGCTCCGTGGGTAAGCCCTGCCTGGCAGAGCAGCTTGGGGGGCCCGTGCTCACAGCACGGGGGGATGCTCTAGCCGTAGCCGTACGATGCGGAAACGCTGCTCCTGAGCTGGGGAGAGCTGCCCCCACGGCTGCGGGCGGCTCTGGAGCGGGCAGAGCCGGCGGAGCTGCTTCACCCAGCCCCGTCCTCCCCCCTTGCCACTGCTCTCCGCTCGACGGCCGGGCGGTGCCCAGCTGCTTCGGGGCAGCTTGGAAGGGCTCCCCGGGCTGGCAGGCGAGGGAAGAGGCAGCTTGGGTCTCACACAGCTCTTTCTCTGCCCCTGCCCCATGCACAGGCCAGCAGAAGGAGTGGAGGGAGCCCGCGTCACCCAGCTGCCCTCCATCAAGCTCCTGCTGAAGGAGCTGCGCGGCCGCAATGCCGTGAGTGTCCCTCCCGGCCCCGCTCTGCCCCAGGGGCTGCTCCAACCCCGCACCAGCCCCATGGCTTCTCACCTGCTGCTCTTCTCCCCTTGCCCAGGCCAAAACACTCAACGCCAGCAGCCTGGAGAGGCTGGTCGAGGGCCTGGCAGAGGTGAGGAGCCCCCGGGCCGCCATCTCGGCCGTCCCCACATCTCACTCATGGCCCGCGGCCGATGCAGCTCGCCAGGGGCCCTTCGTGCTGCGGGGCTGCTCGCTGAGCGCAGCGCATTTCTTGCAGGCTGGTGCCCAGCAGCGGCCACCTCCCGTCCCCTCCGGCAGCCAAGGTGGACGTGGCCACTCGGACGGTGAGTTTGGAGGAGACGGGGGCAGGACGGCCCCTCTCTCCTGCGCTGGCAGGCGGCAGCCGCGCTGCTCAGGGGCTGCTGCTGCCCTTCCCGCAGGGCACGGCCGCAGAGAGCTGAGCCCCCGGGGCGCCTCGTTCCCCAGCCACGCCTCTCCCTCGCTGCTGGCGGGGACGCCCAGCACGCAGAGGCTCGGGCAGCATTCACCTGGCGCTTGCCCTCCATGGCTCTCTGCTCTGTTTTCCCTGGCGGCAGGCGGGACCCGCAGCAGGACGAGGGGGCTGCCCTGGCCCTTTGCGCGGCGAGGGACCTTGGCCGCTGCGGAGGCGCCCGGGCAGTCGGGCTGTGCCGGCAGGGCGGGTCTCTTCGGCCGGCCCCTGGCAGCTCTCTGCAGCCAGGACGGCACGCTGCCCCAGCCCCTCCAGGTAAGCCAGCAGAGGGACCCCGGCTGGGGCTCGGGGACCAAGCCGGCTCCGCCCCACCTCCCCCACCTCCAGCCACCCCTGCGTCCTGCCCTAGTGAAAGCAGAGCCGCCCACGCTCGCTCCTGGCCCAGAGGAAGGCTCACCGGCCCCGGGGCCTGTCCCCAGCCAAGCAACTGTCCTCCTCTGTCCCCCGCAGCTCTTTGAGGAGGAGGAGGATGTGGCTGGGCTTGCCGGCACGTCGGCCAAGGAGTTGCCAGCACCAGAGGTGGAAGCAGAAGCAGCAGCGGTATGTCAGGGCCACAAAGAGGGTGACAGCACTGTCAGAAGTTGAGAGTGCTGCCGCAGGGACAAGCAAGGTCACCCACTAGCCGGCAGCTCTGCAAAGGTGCAGAGGAAGGGTGGTGCAGGATGGCCATCGCGGTTGGTTTGTGCGGTGATGCCACCAGAACTGGCTCAGCTGGGCTGAGCAAACCCATCCAAGGGCTGTGCCTTTCCGAGCTAAGGTAGCAATTGGGCAGGAAGGTCCTTGCCACCCGTTAACTTGCACATTTCCATTGCAGGTGCCTCCAGTCCCTCCAGAAAGTGAACACCTGGAGAGCTCCTCTGGGGAGACAAGGTAAAATGAGCTAGGTGTGCTTAAGAGCAGAATTGGTTCACGTTTATCATGGCTTGACCTGTCTAACAATACATTGAATGGAAAGTTTGCCAGGCTCGAGAAGAGCAACCTGTGAAGAGGGGAGCAACGGGCTACTGGACAGCGAGAGGAGCAAGTTGGGAGCAGAGCTCTGCGGGATGGGCAACTGAGGACATCCAGGCAGGCAAGAAGAACGAGGAGCCCAGGTGTGTAGCAGGCTCTGCTGCCCATCTTTCAAAGCTCCGAACACTGCTCCGAGTATGGGCAATATTTCTGAGGTGCGCAGAGATGGCACCGGGCAGGAAGCCTGCAGCTGCCCGTGGGAGAGCGTGTCTGTCAGGAGGAACATATCACTCCAGCGTTGGCAGCTCTCCTTCGGCACTTGTGGCAGCTCTGTTTGTGCAAGGCTGAGCAACACCCCAGCAGAGTCACAAGGCTCATAGCAATTTTTTGAGCTCTTTGACCCGCTGCCTACAGAAAGAGGCAAAGTCTCCCTTTGCTGTTCATGTCAGCTGGCAAGCCCAGCACTGGCTGCTGGTGTCTGAATCCCAAAGACGCAGCAAGGAGCTGTGTCACGTAGCTGTAGACCCTGAGGTACTGGCACTTCGTAAAAAGCTCACGTTGCACCTGAGACAATTGAGGGAAGAAGAAAACAACCAAACACTACCAAAGCAGCGTGTTTTGCCTTCAAGCCTGGCTTTCTAGCAAGGGACAGTGAGGCGTGCTGCTGCTCGGCTTTTGGAAAGGACCACAGCACAGCTGCCCTGCCCAGCCCTGCTGCCTAGCAAAGCAGTGCTGCACATCTCTCTCAACTTGCAGAGCTCTGAGGGTGTCACACGTGTGGAGAAGGGGACAAAGCCGTGCCGTAGCCACTGCCAGGGAGGGTTCCCTCTCCTGTGCCAGGAACTGCCCCTTGGACAGCACACTGCCCAAAGAACGGGGCACAAAGTCGTGCCTCTTCCTGCCTTCATGGTTTCATCAGCACTTTGGACTCTCTTCTTGCAGGTGTCGATTTTTTTCTGCTGCCTGGATTGCCCGCATGAGCTCTGCTGCCTGGGCTTTGAGGGGCGCGATGCAGCCCCAGCACCACCTCGGCGGAGGCGAGGAGGGAGGCACCGCGCCCTTCTGCTCCGGCCGGCACATTTCACTCGGGCACCGCGACGCCGGAGCGGCCCCGCACCGCCCTCAGACCCAGCCCAGCCCTGGCGGGAGGCCTTGCTGGCTCACTCCTCGGCTCCGTCAGCAAAAGCCCACCAGCCGGCACAGCTGCCCCCGTGGGGAGCTGGCATGTCACCTGCAGATTCCATGGGGCGTGCTGGGCGTGGAGGTGTATATCATCTGAGAGGGACACGAGGGACACGCTGGACAGCATGTTCCAGACTATAAAACCCTCCAGGTTTTCTTTGCCGCTACTCATTCTTGGCAGAGAGACGCTGCACCACCTTGCTGCATACAAGAAGGGAGCACCCATTGCTGCCCTTTGGTCGGTGCAAGTCCTTGTATGCAGCACACAGCACAATACCCTTTCTTAGTATTCTTGATCAAACATGACTGGCTTGCAGTTTCCATTAGCTGAGTTAACTCCAGGTTAGCTACAGCAAAAACTCCGCTCTTACTTCTCCGACTGTCCTGGTTTCAGCCAGGATAGAGCTGGTTTTCTTCACAGAAGCCAGTGTGAGACTGTGTTTTGGATTTGGGATGAGGAACTGTTGATAATGTGCTGATGTTTTGGGTTGTTGCTGAGCCGTCAAGGACAGTCCAGCTTCTTGTGCTGGCCTGCCAGCGAGCAGGCTGGGGGTGCACGGGGAGCTGGGAGGGGACACAGCCGGGACAGCTGACCCAGACTGGCCAAAGAGATATTCCCTACCATACGACGTCATGCCCAGTACATAAACTGGAGTTGGCCGGGGGGGCGGAAATCGCTGCTCGGGGACGGGCTGTCGATCACGGGGTGGTGAGCAATTTCTGTATTGGGCATCACTTGTTCTTATACATTCCTTTGTTGGTATTATCATTATTGTTCCCTTCTTTCTTTCTGTCCTATTAAACCGTGTTTATCTCAACCCACGAGGTTTTTCCTAATTCTCTCCCCCGTCCCGCTGTGGGAGGGAGAGTGAGCGAGCGGCTGCGTGGTGCTTAGTTGCCGGCTGGGGCTAAACCACGACAGTCCTTTTTGGCGCCCAACGAGGGGCCCGAGGCTTGAGATAATAACGGTTGCAGGTCACAATATCAGTTTGATTTGCATCATGCTCTCGTCTTTGCTGTACATGTTAAGGATCGGTGTTGGTTTCTGCGGGCTGCTGCACTCTGCAATGATTAGTAATGTCTCGCCTGTGAATTTTGTTTTTAGAGCACTGACCTTGAGCTTAATGTGGTATCATCTGAGCTCTGTACTAAAGCCGTTACTGTATTTTGGCTACAGTCTTGTGGAGACGATTAGCAATTATACTTCTGCCTCTGAAAGGTTTTTTATGGAGGAAATGCAGAATGGTACCTTTGATACCCTCTATCATAACATTTCCTCCTTCATCACAATAATTTTTCAGTATTTTGAACACCCTTGGCTGGTTAAAATACCTCTATTGCTACTTCTGGGGAACATGGTTTCAGTTTTGTCTAAGGTTGGCAAGCAATTTAAGAATATCACCCGGAGATCTGCCCCAAGGCTGGATAGTTATGAATGGCAGGGTGTGTGGAACAGCATGGGCAAATGCCTGGGGCGGTGGGCACCTCCGGTGTTTTGGAGCTTCACTCCCGAACAAGTGCAGAATCCTGATAAACTAGCAGAATATCTGGAAGAAGTATGCTGTCAGCCTGGCAGCTCCAAGGAGACACAAATCATTGCCATGTGCTGGGGCCTGGCCCATGCCTACCGAACCCTATTTAACACTATGCAAAGGGGAGAGGGGCTCTCTGGGTCTGATGGCAATGTGGCAGGCACTGTGACTACTCCAACGTCTGTAGCAGGCACTGTCACTACTCCAACCCCCACGGCGGGCACTGCCACTACTCCAACCCCCACGGCGGGCACTGTAGCTACTCAGACTGTTGCAGCTGAACCAGAGGACCAGCCCATCCCGGTATCAGTTGCCCCTGTACAAAAGAAGAAATCTTGGAAGCGGAAGTCAGCTCGTTTAGTAAGGGAGGAGGAAGATCCTGCTAAGAAGGAGCCAGAGGAAGAGAGTGAGGAGGCAGAGTGCTCTGAAGCAGGGCCATCACAAGCACGGAAGAGGGAAGAGAGCGAGTCATCGCTTGAAGAGGAGGAAGAGGAAGAACTTATAAAAGAGACAGTAACTACCCGATCTCTATCCCTGAGTGAATTGCGAGATATGCGAAAGGATTTCAGCCGTCGTCCAGGTGAGCACATTGTCACCTGGCTGCTCCGATGCTGGGATAATGGGGCCAGTAGCCTGGAATTAGAGGGTAGGGAAGCCAAGCAGCTGGGATCCCTTTCTAGGGAAGGGGGCATTGACAAAGCAATTGGAAAAGGTGCACAAGTCCTCAGCCTCTGGAGACGACTCCTGTCGGGTGTGAAGGAAAGGTATCCCTTCAAGGAAGATGTTCTATGTCACCCAGGCAAGTGGACCACCATGGAGAAAGGTATCCAGTACCTGAGGGAGCTAGCGGTGCTGGAAGTGATTTATGGTGACTTGGACAATGGACAATCATCCAAAGATCCAGATGAAGTCAATTGCACGCAACCTATGTGGCGGAAGTTTGTACGGAGTGCACCATCATCATATGCCAACTCATTAGCAGTAATGGCCTGGAAGGACGGAGAGAGACCAACGGTGGATGAATTGGCTGGCCAACTCCGGCAATACGAAGAAAGTCTCTCTTCCTCCCTACGGGCCTGCGTCTCTGCTATAGAGAAACTGTCCCGAGAGTTCCGGCAATTCAAAGAGGATATGCCCTACCCTCCACCCATACGGACCAGTGTCTCAGCCATTAGGAGTAAGCGCTCTTCTGTTCAAGAGAGAAGATATAGAGGATACACACCCCGAGCCACCCTGTGGTTTCAATTGCGTGACTACGGAGAGGACATGAGGAGGTGGGATGGAAAACCTACCTCGACCCTAGAGGCACGAGTACGCGAGCTGCAAGGAAAAACAATTACAAAAGGGGGTTCAGGTTCCTCGAGGAAAATCGTCGCTCCACTTTCCAGTGGGCAGCTTCCCAGAAAGAATAGAAGAGCTGATCTCACCTCTGATCCTCTTGAAGGGACTTCTGATTCCTATTTACAAGAAGTGGGTAACGAGTACTATGAGCAGGATTAGAGGGGCCCTGCCTCCAGCCAGGCGGAGGAGAGGGACAACCGAGTTTATTGGACTGTGTGGATTAGATGGCCTGGCACATCAGACCCACAGGAATATAAGGCTTTAGTGGACACCGGTGCACAATGTACCCTGATGCCATCAAGCCATATAGGGGCAGAACCCATCTGTATTTCTGGAGTGACAGGGGGATCCCAACAGCTGACTGTGCTGGAGGCTGAAGTGAGCCTAACTGGGAATGAGTGGCAGAAGCACCCCATTGTGACTGGCCCAGAGGCTCCGTGCATCCTGGGCATAGACTACCTCAGCAGAGGGTATTTCAAGGACCCAAAAGGGTACCGGTGGGCTTTTGGTATAGCTGCCTTGGAGACGGAAGAAATTAAACAGCTGTCCACCTTGCCTGGTCTCTCAGAGGACCCTTCTGTGGTGGGGTTGCTCAGGGTCAAAGAACAACAGGTGCCGATCGCTACCACAACAGTGCACCGGCGGCAATATCGCACCAACAGAGACTCCCTGATCCCCATCCATGAGCTGATTCGTCGGCTGGAGAGCCAAGGAGTGATCAGCAAGACTCACTCACCCTTCAACAGCCCCATATGGCCAGTGCGAAAGTCTAATGGAGAGTGGAGACTGACAGTAGACTATCGTGGCCTGAATGAAGTCACGCCGCCACTGAGCGCTGCTGTGCCGGACATGCTAGAACTTCAATATGAACTGGAGTCAAAGGCAGCCAAGTGGTACGCCACCATTGATATTGCTAACGCGTTTTTCTCGATCCCTTTGGCGGCAGAGTGCAGGCCACAGTTTGCTTTCACTTGGAGAGGTGTCCAATACACCTGGAATCGACTTCCCCAGGGGTGGAAACACAGCCCTACCATTTGCCATGGGCTGATACAAACTGCACTGGAACAGGGTGAAGCTCCAGAGCATCTGCAATACATTGATGACATCATCGTATGGGGCAACACAGCAGAAGAAGTTTTCGAGAAAGGGAAGAAAATAATTCAAGTCCTTCTGAAAGCTGGTTTTGCTATAAAGCAAAGTAAAGTCAAGGGACCTGCACAAGAGATCCAGTTTTTAGGAATAAAATGGCAAGATGGACGTCGACAGATCCCAACGGATGTGATCAACAAAATAACAGCTATGTCTCCACCAACTAGCAAAAAAGAAACACAAGCATTTCTGGGTGTTGTGGGTTTCTGGAGAATGCATATTCCAAATTACAGTCTGATTGTAAGCCCTCTTTATCAAGTGACCCGGAAGAAGAACGATTTTAAATGGGGCCCTGAGCAACGACAAGCCTTCGAACAAATCAAACAGGAGATAGTTCATGCCGTAGCCCTCGGGCCAGTACGGGCAGGACAAGATGTTAAAAATGTGCTCTACACGGCAGCCGGGGAGAATGGCCCTACCTGGAGTCTCTGGCAGAAGGCACCAGGAGAGACTCGAGGTCGACCTCTAGGGTTTTGGAGTCGAGGATATAGGGGATCTGAGTCCCGCTATACTCCAACTGAAAAGGAGATATTGGCGGCATATGAAGGAGTTCGAGCTGCCTCAGAAGTGCTTGGTACTGAAGCACAGCTCCTCCTGGCACCCCGACTGCCGGTGCTGGGCTGGATGTTCAAAGGGAGGGTCCCCTCTACGCATCATGCGACTGATGCTACGTGGAGTAAGTGGGTCGCGCTTATTACACAGCGGGCTCGAATAGGAAATCTTAATCGCCCGGGAATCTTGGAAGTGATCATGGACTGGCCAGAAGGCAAAGATTTTGGAATATCACCGGAAGAGGAGGTGGCGCGTGCTGAAGAGGCTCCACCATATAATGAACTGCCAGAGAACGAAAGGCAATATGCCCTGTTTACTGATGGGTCCTGTCGTATTGTAGGCAAACATCGAAGGTGGAAAGCTGCTGTATGGAGCCCTATACGACGAGTTGCAGAAGTGGCTGAAGGACAAGGTGAATCAAGTCAGTTTGCGGAGGTGAAAGCCATCCAGCTGGCTTTAGATATTGCTGAACGAGAAAAATGGCCAGTACTCTATCTTTATACTGACTCATGGATGGTGGCAAATGCTCTATGGGGGTGGCTGCAGCAATGGAAGCAGAGCAACTGGCAACGCAGAGGCAAGCCCATCTGGGCTGCTGAATTGTGGCAAGATATTGCTGCCCGACTAGAGAATCTCGTCATAAAAGTACGTCACGTAGATGCTCACGTACCCAAGAGTCGGGCCACCGAAGAACATCAAAACAACCATCAGGTGGATCAGGCTGCTAAGATTGAAGTGGCTCAGGTGGATCTGGACTGGCAACATAAGGGTGAATTATTTATAGCTCGGTGGGCCCATGACACCTCAGGCCATCAGGGAAGAGATGCAACATATAGATGGGCTCGGGATCGAGGGGTGGACCTGACCATGGATGCTATTGCACAGGTTATCCATGAATGTGAAACGTGTGCTGCGATCAAACAAGCCAAGCGGTTAAAGCCTCTCTGGTATGAAGGACGATGGTTGAAATATAAATATGGGGAGGCCTGGCAGATTGACTATATCACACTTCCACAAACTCGCCAAGGCAAGCGCTATGTGCTTACCATGCTGGAAGCAACCACCGGATGGCTGGAAACATACCCTGTGCCCCATGCCACCGCCCGGAACACTATCCTGGGCCTTGAAAAGCAAGTCTTATGGCGACATGGCACCCCCGAAAGAATTGAGTCAGACAATGGGACTCATTTCCGAAACAACCTCATAGACGCCTGGGCCAAAGAGCACGGCATTGAGTGGGTGTATCATATCCCCTATCATGCACCAGCTTCCGGAAAAATTGAACGATACAACGGACTGTTAAAGACTACACTGAGAGCAATGGGTGATGGGACATTCAAAAATTGGGATAAACATTTAGCCAAAGCCACCTGGTTAGTCAACACTAGGGGATCTACTAATAGAGCCGGCCCTGCCCAATCAAAACTTCTACGTACTGTAGAAGGGGATAAAGTCCCTGTGGTGCATGTGAGAAACATGCTGGGGAAGACAGTCTGGGTTACTCCTGCATTAGGAAAAGGCAAACCCATTCGTGGGATTGCCTTTGCCCAGGGACCTGGGTGCACTTGGTGGGTAATGCGGAAGGATGGGGAAGTCCGATGTGTACCTCAAGGAGACTTGATTTTGGGTGAAAACAGTCAATGATTTGAATTGTATTATGTTAATTGTTCAGAATGACATTACTACTATGGCTGCTATCTACCATATCAATGGTATTATAGTAAGAATCACCCAGACTGATGAAGAATGAGCTTCACTGAAACCAAGCAACGTGCAGCAGTGATGAAACCAGAACTGGCTTCAGCAGCTTGCGCCCAACAAATCCCTCGAGATTGACGTCTTCGACCTGCAGATCATGGACATGGACCGTGCCAGATGACAATCCAACACCACATACCATCTCCCCTGCCCTGAGAGACTGCTATGATGGATGAAGCCCAGAGTCATGGACTGACTGAACTCCATAGACATTTTAAGTGATGGCCCATGGACTAAGAGAGTGATATCTGTGTGTATATATTAAAGGACAGGAAGAGTAATAATGAATAATTGGAATGTATTGAAAAGTATAGGACCTGAGCATGACGTAAATGGTATGGAATAAGGGGTGGATACTGTCCTGGTTTCAGCCAGGATAGAGCTGGTTTTCCTCACAGAAGCTAGTGTGAGACTGTGTTTTGGATTTGGGATGAGGAACTGTTGATAATGTGCTGATGTTTTGGGTTGTTGCTGAGCCGTCAAGGACAGTCCAGCTTCTTGTGCTGGCCTGCCAGCGAGCAGGCTGGGGGTGCACGGGGAGCTGGGAGGGGACACAGCCGGGACAGCTGACCCAGACTGGCCAAAGAGATATTCCCTACCATACGACGTCATGCCCAGTACATAAACTGGAGTTGGCCGGGGGGGCGGAAATCGCTGCTCGGGGACGGGCTGTCGATCACGGGGTGGTGAGCAATTTCTGTATTGGGCATCACTTGTTCTTATACATTCCTTTGTTGGTATTATCATTATTGTTCCCTTCTTTCTTTCTGTCCTATTAAACCGTGTTTATCTCAACCCACGAGGTTTTTCCTAATTCTCTCCCCCGTCCCGCTGTGGGAGGGAGAGTGAGCGAGCGGCTGCGTGGTGCTTAGTTGCCGGCTGGGGCTAAACCACGACAGTGTCCTACCCCACTTGCTTGACTTTCAACACAAAGGCATGGCCTGCTCCTGGGCTTTTAAAAGGTGGCTCTTTAGAATGGACCAGCTCTCACGGGCCCCGCTGTCCTCCCAAGCAGATGCCCACCTTACACACGGTGCAGCTTCTCCCCCTCGCCTGCCCTGCCTGTCCCTCCCGAAGAGCCTGTTCAGCCCGCCTGAACGGTGATGCTTTCTTACCATTCGGCACCCGTGACAGTAAAGCTTGTGTACATAAGTTCCGGATTCGCAAGAGAACAGGGTCACCTGAAGCATGATATCAAATTGGTTTTGGCATCTAAGGAAGAGACTGCTTCAGAAATTATGTTTTTCTTCAGCCTGTTGACACGTGAAAGTTGACAGCACCCCAGTTTTTGGGAATCCTCTTTCCAAGAACTTAAATTTCTCCCTACAAAAGCACTTGAGTCACAGCTGAGCATGGACAGCCATAGGCCACTCCATGAGGCTCTGCATGTCTGTCTCTCATGACATGCCATAGAGCAGTAGAAGCTTGTCTTCGAGAGCTAGCCAGAGATGCTGAGACCACCCACTCAAACACGAGACACCCAGGGTGGCACGCAGCTCCTCTGACTTTAGATAGGCCTATTGCAGATGTTGCGGTTACAAAATTGCGAAGATACCATTAGAGTTAGCAGAGTAAAAAGCTATTCATGCTGTCCTAAAGTAGACGTCTTTAGTTAGGGCCCCTTTAGACTTAACTGGCTCAGTTAAGTCTAACTTAAGGGCCTCAGGTCGATTTCCTACACACGGGCAACTTAATGCCATCTCAGAGGCCGTAATGAAGCTAGCACCTAGAGCCTAGCAGACACGACACAGGACCTACAGACAGCCTTGCCCTTCGGAGGGGACAGCTGGAGGCCAGAGGACATACCTATAGAATCTCAGATCACACCCACATGATGCGCAGGGGGAGGCAACTGCATCAGGCCCTTCATATCCGCTCGCTACAACGGCTGTGCGGATCCCTAGCCTGAACATAGGCACAGAATTTAGAGCGAGCCGAATCCCACCCGAGTTCTAGTTCCCTCTTCTACCAAGGAGGTTTGGATTCTGTATCCCTGTAGCTGAGAATTAGTGGGCACTTTCTCCACACATTCTTTGTAGCCTGTGCAGTTAGACAGCAAATATTGGGGCTCAAGGATGCGTTTTTTCCCCTTGTTCTAAGCATCCCCATTCGGCAAGCTCCTCCAGGCTGGCCCCAGCCTCGTGGTTGCGAGGCCTCATGCTGCAGTGGTGCAGGCTGTTGCATGTCCTTCTGTCCACCTCAGGGAGGTTTCTCCAGCTTGTGGTCACCACTCTGAAGGGTTACCCTCCTCATCATCAGTATCAGCTCCCTTCCTGCCAACTCTGAGCTGGAGTGACCCCCAGCTTGGCAGAGGGGCATGTTTTATAAGGCATGAGTCTTGTCCACAAATCTATAGCAACGTGACAGCGTTCAGGATTTAGCCCAACGCTTCTGCTCACAGTGCTCTTACTCATGACAAGGCTGCATTTGGTTGATTGTGTGATTGCCTACTCAAGGAAGGGCTGGGAAGAGAGGAGCAACATTTATCGTGATTGTAAAAGGACTTCTACTGCCACCAGCTCCAACAGGAATGTACCCATCTTCCAATGTTACATTTCATTCATACAGAAAAAGGACGCTAGCCTAGTTTTCTTCCCAGTGACTTAAGCTCTCAGTTTTCTCAGATAAAAACAAGCTCTAAACAAAAGCAGCGGCATGCACATGATATTCCCCCAGCCATGCAGATGACATGTTGAACATGAACAATGGATGCACATATATCAACCTCCCTGGAAGTGTGGGCCGCAGGACCATTGTAGCAGCACATGTAGAAGAAGTAGCAGCATGTTCTCCTGGGGAATGCGCAGGTGAAAAATGCTGTTCCCTGTCTTCAGCAGTTTTTAAATACAGCTCCAAAGTGCTGTTTCATACCTCAGTCCAGGAAAAACTGGATTGTCCCGCTTCTGGATTTACACTACATTCAGCAAATGAATGCTTTATTCTGACAGAAACAGTAGTAAACTCATCTTTCAGTATAACTACAATTAAACATACCGGCTTGCAGAAAATGAGCTGAGTGACCAAATAGAATATATGGATGCTTTGCTGAATCAGGTGTTGGGATTTTAGTCTTAAATGTTCTGTTAATGTTTCAGATTAAAACAATATACCCACCATCTCTTCCACTCCAGTACAGAAGACAGAAACTGGTAAAGGTATCTCAATATGCTTCCAGCATTTGACAAAATGGCTATGAACAGACATTAACACAACAGGCTAGACTGACAATTTTTTTAAAAGGAATACTTTCAGGAATCACTGACCTTCTGGAATTAACAGCCATCTTCTATATGGCTTCAATGTATCTAATGTTCATCTAAGCTTAGTTTATTATGTCCCCTTCCATTATATTCTGAAGAGCAGCTGCCATATTTTTTATTTTTACTTTTTTCAGTGAGTTGCCTAATCTTCAGAATTGTCATTGTTTCAGTATTGTTGATTTTTCTGTCTGCTGTTTTGCGTACAATTCATCTTACTGTAGCTACATCCATGATCTATGAGGCAAATGATTTCACCTGTCAGCTTGCAGCGCCTCACAGATCCACTGAAAATGAACACATGGGAAGCTGAGCTCAAGGAGCACTCGGTGATTTGCTTGTTTCTGGGCTGGATCTAAGCTATGCACCATTTTTCTCCATTTATATTGAACACTGTTGGTTCATCATCTGGTGCAATAAAACAAAATGCCTGTATGAAGGGTTAGTTTGCTGTTGTGTGGCATGCAGTGCTGAGAAGAGAAAGAGCATGAGAAAGCAACAGAAAAAGAGATTTCTTTCCTACATATAAAGGTTTCAGGAGTGATGCTGTGCTAAACATAGCTGAAACACAGTGACAGTCTTAATATGATCACCCTATTGTTAGGGGCTACATCTGAGAGGTGTCTGTGTTTAGTTAGAGAACATATGAGCTGCTACTTCAGATGTTACCAGTGACATGACTGTGTGCTTACATATATTGAACTAGGTGAAAATGTTCCTTTCCATCCCATAAAATATTTTCAAATTATTTCCTGGGCAAGCCTGGAAGTCTTCTCTGAGGAAAGAGACTTCTCTCTCAAACTAGCTAAAAGCATGGTTTATGGGGCATTAATTTGGGATGTGAAAGATGTGTATTAAAATCTCTTCCTTGCCAATCCACCAAGCTTTTCTGTGGTAGGTAGATATTCACAGCAAAATTCCCTTAATCTTCACTCAGAGCTATTCTATTTCATAAAGCTAATTGAGTGTTCATTGAATCAAGGGTACAAACTTTGTTCTCCCAAATCCCCGCAGAGCGTCTTACATCTACCCCCAGCTTCTGGACTGCAGAGCTTCCTTGTCTCTCTTGCATGATGAATGTTTTACTCATGGAACAAAAGCCAACACAGTATTCTTTTGGGCTGCTTACTACATACCAGGCATCCTGGTTCAAGTACTTACTGTGAAAAAAACTTTTCTCACTGGCTGTCCTGACCACAAGCCACTGATTTTTTGTTTACTTTTTTTTCCCCATTCCTGTTTTGAAAAGTAAGTTTGTTGAGAAGCTAAGAAAAATGAATAGACCTTTTTTTTACAGCAAGAGTGGTTTTTATGACCAGGTAAAGCAATAAAACTGCATTACAGAAATGTTGATTAGCCACAGTTATAATTTAAATGCATTCAGGGAAACTCGTGTGGTTCTACATAATGTAAGCAATGTATTGTGCAGTATATGTCATTCCAGTGTGGCATAGATTAGACTGAGACATTAAGCCATAATTCCGATACCATCTAGTGCCTGCTGATTAAAAAGATGACCAACCACTGATAAGAAAGTCCCCATCAGATAGCATCAACTATATAGATATGTCTGTGCTTATGGCACTTCACTGCTTTCTTCAGGGAGCCAAATCTTGTCCTCAAAATACAAAGAGATACCAATGCTCTGAGCAATACAAAAATACAAAAATGTTTCCCATAACTGTACTCTGAGTGATGTTTATTACATGTGCCTACTGCCAAGCAAAATCCAGAAGTCATCATTTCTTCTTCAATATTGCTTTAGTATTTAAGTATAAATGGTATAATAATCAAGTGAAATTATTTTCTTAGTACATGATGCTAAGGTGTAATAATAGATTTAGTAATAATGAAATAAGAATATTCTTCACAAATCTTTTTTCCTCTAATTTGCCTTTTTGTGTGATTATGCTGTCTATCATTCAACCACAATAAGTTCTTACCAGTCTTAACCAACTACCAACAAAAAAAAATCTCCAAGATAAGTCTTTCCTTGTCCCCTTGTTCCACTCTCCTAAATAGGTTATTGAAGAGAGAATCAGTTCCTTGTTCTTGGAAATAAAAATTGTGAAAACTCTGGGGTTATCCACTTTTTCTTCTAGCAGCGAGTTAGCCAGTTACCTGGGCAGATCTATACAGGAGCGAAAATTAACATGAACCAAGGAAGCGTTCTGTCTCTTAGTAAGGATGTCACACAGTATAGTAGTGTGAATTATTGGGAGTTTAGAGGTAAGGAACCACAGATCTCTAGGACCCTAGGGTTCACTATTTTGGCTACTTATGGAACAATCACATTTGAGCAAGATGTTTTCTTGAAGCCAAAACATTTTTCAGAAACATTCCAGAGGCATTTATTTTGACAAAACTTTCCGTGTAAAGGTTTTGATCAAGAATGAACACTCATGAGAGAAAGGCTTGCATCAAAATGTTGACCTTTTCAACATGAAGCAGATATTTTGGCACACTTCCATTTTGCAGTAGTATTTAAATGGCTTTGTTTTCATGCCAAAGCAGAATAAAACAAATTTGGAACTTGAAAACTGTCAGGAAACCAAATTGTTATTCTCTAGCAAGCTCTGCTGATTGCCTTTAACTAGAATAACTTACTTAACTCAGTGCTGGCTTCACCAGGCAATAATTTACCATCATCCACAATGCATTGCCATCAATCCCGTATTATACCACCTTTTCATGACATGGTCTTAGCTTGCTGGTATGTTTTGTGTTTCTTTCCATGCAAAGATATTGTTTTGCTCTTAATTATACCAGTGAAACTGAAAGCAACATTGCCCTGGTTTTGAAATCTGCCCTTCCGAGGTCATTAACATCATGTCTTAGTTACTTTCTGAAGTTGCAAACAACAAACTTATTTGCCTGACTGCACATAATGACAATTACCACAATAGGAATTGCCAGAGAAATAAAAAAATTGGTCCTAGCTTGACTAAAATAATATTCAATTATATTTAAGTGTCATAACACACAATTGGAATATTAATATAAAACTTCCGTATACAATTTGTCATTTCAATATCAGGCATTGCTTAGAGTATGTCAAGTCACTGATCTATTTCACTCCATCATTAATCTTTATTTCATATTTTTAAAAAGCAACGTTTGTTGTTTAGATTGATGTAACACAGATAACATAAGCAGGCATATATTTTAGAACATTGAGTGACAACTCAAGTATGCAAGTGGACAGATACATAACCTGAATAATCGTTGTTCAAATCCAAAAATATTTGTTGGAAAAAGGTTTTTGATTATTCTTCTGTAGTTCTACAATAGTAGCTGAAATCCATTTACTGAAGTGGATAGTACTAAGCCTTTAAAAAATACATCAGGGTAGACTCAGCTGAATGTAGCACTTGATCATTGGTGATTTCTAGGCAGGGATTGTCAGAATGTATGGGAGCTCTCCACTGAAAAGCTCAGTTTGCAAATCTTACCTGGAGCATGCAGGTGCACAATTAGTGTTAATAAAATGAAAAAAAAAACCCCAATGTTTCAAATGGTTTCCACAGGATATGTAAAAGTGCATTTGAATAAAAAGGAAATCTCATACAGTCATGTCTCCACATATGTGCTTCTCATACAGATTTTTTTCCTTCTTTTGGTCCTAATTTCATATATTATATTATCAAGTTTCTACGTAGTTCACATTACAAAAAGTGTGAAACATGAACCTTGATTTGGACTTTCAATATGAGGATGCGTGGTTCAATGAAGTGAAACCTTAAATAGTGTTTTTAAAGCATTTTATTATTATCCTTAATGAATTAATTTATTGTGTTTTCATCTTGTGAGGGTATTGAGAGTCTTCAGTCCCTACTGTGGACCCAGTTGCGTAGATGCTGCTGAAAAAAAGAAGAATGGCTATGAAATATGGAAGGATAGTTCTAGAAAATGAAGGCTGGAAAGCAGGCACAGGCAATGCAATAAATACTTCCTTTTGCTGATCTCTCCACATGCTTGGTATTTAATCCAACTAAAAGGAATCACTCATATCAACTTTGCATAGACTTTGGTCTACCTGAAATGCTTCCATATCTTTCTGTATATAAAATGTGGGTCACCAAACCATTGTTGTCAAGATGCATCGAAGAGATCATGGGTGCAGAGACACTTCAACAACATGTACGTGAGGAGGATATCCTCAGGTGCGAAGATCTGGGCGGTGCAAAGACCAAGAGCAGGTGCCATGAGTCTGCTAAAACCCAGCAGCAGCAGCCACCTTTGCAGGCCCTCAGCTCTGCGAGTGAAGTGCTGTGGAACCAGTACGCTTACACTGTTCCTACAGTCCATCTGGTAAATTTGGTTCTCTCTGGTGTAATGCAGACCAGTTTAAAGCTTTTTGTTTTCATAGTTGAAGTTTTCTTTGCCTGCCTCAAGTGCCTGTTTGGAGGGAACTCTGCCATCAGGCAGGACCTGCCTAAACTTTCTTTGGCTGTATGAGTTAAATATTTCTCAGCCTTTCTCGCTTGCAAGACTTTTCCCGCTGTAAACATGCCTAGACTTTAAGGCATCCAAAGCATGTAAAAATCAGTGGTAGTCTTCTATCAGTCACTTCTAAAATAAATACTACAAGACATTGAAGCAATATTTCACACAGGAAAGAAATCGAAGACAGTCTGACACTTTTCACTTAGCACTTTTCAAAAACATACAAGAAAAGAAACTGAAAAAGGCACTAACCTTTGGAAACTAAGAATCCACCTGGAAAAATCTGGTGACCCAAACTGTTGCGCTGAATGCATTTTGAAGATAAAAATGCATTTACATAGTAGTTGTAAAGTTGTTCCCTACTACATTGTTTCTGAGACAACAGCTGGACACGTCAGAAAACACTGAATGCTTTTTGGAATTGTGGATGTCAAGCAAAGCAATCTGAATCACAGTTTTATTGTGCTTTTTAAGTTCTGCATTAGAAACCTGCATAAGATCAGCTATTTTTAACAGCAGTTTTTACATGCTAATATGCCTGAGATTGAAGTCTCTGTGCGTCTCTGTTGCATTTTATTTATTTTTAGGCAAGCTACTTAAGGAAAAATTACAGTTGTCAGTCTTAGCCATGTAATCTGTTGCAGTACCTAGACGCTCATAAAAGGGACCATACTATGGCAAACAAGCTTTTCTGATCTTTAAAGTTTTATCACTTTTAGACAGCTTGGCTAATGAATGTTTATGCTTGATGTAAAACTGAGGTCTTTAAACAATTAATAGAAAAGATTCAATATAGTATTTTTTTAATTTTTATTTTAAATAAGTAAGAAAATAGATTTTAGCAGGTTTTGCAGGTAGTTTGTTTATAACTGTGTTTTCAGAATAAAATCCTTTTCAACTGTCTATAAAGGGTTTGGCTAAGAAGCAAAAGCTGATACACAATTTATAATGTTTGTGGAAAAGGTTTTTACAAATTCCTGTCTTGCAATATTTTTATGTGTTTATTTTTTTAAGAGAGGCAGCAACACAAACAATACAGTTAATATTATACAGAGCCAGTGCTCTCTTTCAGATCCTAAAATTTCTATGGCATTTGAGTGAACTTTGAGCCTTCATAGTAATTTTGTAAAAGGTAAGCACCAGAATTCAATATTTAAATCAACTGACTCACGAACAGCAAATAATCAACACTGTTGTTTATTGGTAAAAAGAAGACGACAACTAATGTCTCTCCAATACATCTTTTTGAAGTGATCCTTGTTCTTGAAAGATTCAGAAAATTTAAAAATAAGTTTGATGAATAGCAAAGGGCCATGGGTATGCAGGAAGATGTGTTGCAGAATACATTCCTCCCTTTGTCTTCTGCTCACTTTCCAGTCTCTCCCAAATGCCTAAATCTACTGGAGAGGGGAATTGAAAAGGGTAGGATTAGGCTGAATGTTTGGCACGACTCTGTAAGGATAGCTGCAGTGTAGGACATCTGTTTTGTAAGAACATCTGATTAAAAGGCCAAGACAAGAAACAGGAAAAGCAAAAAACTGAAGACAGAGATACAGAAGCCCTAAGGGACCAGTGGATAATGAAGTCCATAGAAAAGACCAGACCTGCTGGATGGGCTGTTAAAGGCACCAGGCAAGTGTGACCTTGGGCAGAATCATGCCCAACTTTGTAATAGCTCAGAAGGGAAATGAGAGTGTCCTGGATCTGATGTTAAAGAGCAAACTTACTATAGGATATTTAAGGGGCATCATTGCGAGTGTTTAAACTTCTTATGGGATGCTTGAGGGGATTCTGGGAATGTGCAAAACTTATTGGCTGCTTAGGAGAAGGATAAAATGTCAGAAAAGGGAGGAAAACATTGAGAAAAGGGGCAATTACAGAGAGCACTCTCATGCAAATAAGCTGCAGGTCAGTACACTTGTCTGAGTCCTGTCCATGATCATGGCACAGTCCATCCTCACTTCTTGGTAAGTTCCTGCTTCTATCCATAGAGAGAACTGCATGAGTGTTCATTTTATTTTTTGTGTGTGTAACATGCCAGCAAACTCAAGTCAGACCATCTGGCAAGTAGTCTGGCTGGCAGGTCCTGGAGCTGGATATTGGAAGGACCAAGTCGGGGTCAGCCTGGAGAAGGTCAGGACATTTGTGTCATTTATATGAGTACTGTTTGTGTGTATCATCTGGTGCATCTAAAGGCACTGATCTTCTGCTTATGTTTATGTGCTGCTGGACAATCATGTCTACTCGCACGTGTGAGTTGGGGAAATATGCTCAGCCTTATTACTGACTGAATCTTGAACAGGGAACCACAGCAGCTTCAGACCTTCTTGGGTCCTGAGGTTCACTGGGTTCAGTTTCTTTTAGCAGGCACCATTTATGTTGCCTTGGAATGGTTCAAATATTGTTTATCTTGAGTTTGTATTTTTTTTGAGAAGTATTACACCTCCATATGCTTAGACTGAGGATTATGTTTTTTCAACAGTGATGCATTTTTACAAATACTGCAGTGTTACACATCTTACGATGCAAAAGGGTTTTTTTGGCTTGTTCTTTTTCTTTCTTCTGTGCTCCTTTTTCCAGATTTGTAAATATGGTCCATGTTTCCCTCATTACAACTTGTTGTAATTTTCCTGTTATTTTGGGACTGTGGTGTTTCTTTTAAGTATAATCTAATTCTTTCCCTTTCCTATTAAATTATTACTGATCTAATAACTAAATAGAGCCTTAAGTGTAGGTGTTGGGAGAGCTGCTTTAATTTTTCTTGCATAAATGTGGTTTTGTACAAATGGAATAGCAGAATTCCTTTTCAGAACATAATGGACTGGGTATTTTTCAAAATGCATGTCATGTCAAAGATTTCATATAAGCTTATATATTTATATAGTCAATATTTTGCACATGTGAATAACACCAGAAAATTATGTTTGTGGTGACCTGTTTTCCTGTTCCCATTTTCCACAGGATGTTGGCCCCATTCTTCTCATTTTACCACTGATTATGAGAGTATAGAGGGATTATTTTCCGCTGGCAGTCACTCAGTGATGGAAAGGAAGTGATGGTGTGTGCAGTGTAGGAGATATCTGCCCAGGAGTCATCTCATCAGAAATTGTGTTTCTTATTTTTCTTTTATGTTCTGTGACTTACCTATTTTCATACTACTTAGCATTTCATAGAGACTAGTAATTTTCCCTTTAAGTCTGCCTTTTTTGGGGGGTCTTTGCAATTTGTTTTCACACTTGGACATGGATTGCTGTGCGTCTGTCAAAATTGATGATATATATGGAAATCTTGTCTCTGAAGGTTGTATTGGCGGGTGAGCTGTTCACATGGTCCCAAGTCATAAATCTGTGAGAGTTTATCTATGTATGCGAGTCTACTTGTTTCCATTTAACTCCGGCCTTGGAGAGAAAGAGACCCAAGGCGAAAAACTGTTGGAATGCAGAAATATTGAGCAGCTCAGCTAGAATATTCCTTTCTTAAAGTGTTTTTGACTGAATATGGGTTATTTTAACCAGGAGCTAGTTTGAATTTATGGCTGGATATGCAGAAATAGAAAGCTGACAATTCACGATGACATAGTACACTAGGATTTAGTTCCTCAGAGCCTGGTTATGTGTGTCTACAGAGAGGGCTACAAATTGACCCAGCTTTCTCTACCCACATTCTGAGCTGACTAAACAGAGGCAGTTTCATGACTTCTGTGTCCATGCAAATATTCTGATGAGTGACGTATGCTGAAATACAATGCATATTGGCACGGTCATTACTCTTACCCAGCTCTGGGTAAAGGCAGATGAGTCCAGATCTAACTGCACAGGCACAGGTAGATGCCATCCTTTGGCACCCTTGACAGTAAAGCTTGTGTACATAAGTTCTGGCTTCGCAAGAGAACAGGGTCACCTGAAGCGTGATATCAAATAGGTTTTGGCATCTAAGGAAGCGACTGCTTCAGAAATTATGTTTTTCTTCAGCCTGTTGACACGTGAAAGTTGACAGCACCCCAGTTTTTGGGAATCCTCTTTCCAAGAACTTAAATTTCTCCCTGCCATAGAGCAGTAGAAGCTTGTCTTCGAGAGCTAGCCAGAGATGCTGAGACCACCCACTCAAACACGAGACACCCAGGGTGGCACTCAGCTCCTCTGACTTTAGATAGGCCTATTGCAGATGTTGCGGTTACAAAATTGCGAAGATACCATTAGAGTTATCAGAGTAAAAAGCTATTCATGCTGTCCTAAAGTAGACGTCTTTAGTTAGGGCCCCTTTAGACTTAACTGGCTGTATTGACTAGGGCCTCAGGTCGATTTCCTACACACGGGCAACTTAATGCCATCTCAGAGGCCGTAATGAAGCGAGCTGAATCCCACCCGAGTTCTAGTTCCCTCTTCTACCAAGGAGGTTTGGATTCTGTATCCCCATAGCTGAGAATTAGTGGGCACTTTCTCCACACAGCCTTTGTAGCCTGTGCAGTTAGAGAGCAAATATGGGGGAATGGGGGTTGCGGTCAGTTCATCACATGTTGTCTCTGCTGCTCCTTCCTCCTCAGGGGGAGGACTCCTCATACTCTTCCCCTGCTCCAGCCTGGGGTCCCTCCCACGGGGTGCCGTCCTTCAGGAACAGGCTGCTCCACGGTGGGTCCCCCACGCGGCCACGAGTCCTGCCAGCAAACCTGTGCCAGCGTGGGCTCCTCTCTCCACGGGGCCACAGGTCCTGCCAGGAGCCTGCTCCAGTTCCGGCTTCCAGTGGGCTCACAGCCTCCTTCGTGCAGCCCCCTGCTCCAGCGTGGGGCCCTCCCCAGCCTGCAGGTGGACATCTGCTCCCCCACGGAGCTCCATGGGCTGCAGGGGCACAGCCAGCCTCACCATGGTCTTCAGCAGGGGCTGCAGAGGGGTCTCTGCTCCGGCCCCTGGAGCCCCTCCTGCCCCTCCTTCTGCACTGACCCAGGTGTCTGCAGAGATGTTTCTCTCATGTATTCTCGCTCCTCTCTCCCGCTGCAGTTGCTGCCTGCCAGTTCTTACCCTCCTTCTGAAATACGTTATCCCAGACGTGCTACTACTGTTGCTGACTGGCTCGGCCTTGGCCAGCGGAGGGTCCGTCTTGGAGCCGGCTGGCATGGGCTCTACTGGACATAGGGGAAGCTTCTAGCAGCTTCCCACAGAAGCCACCCCTGCAGCCCCCCTGCAATGTTTTTAATTGCTAATAAACATTTGTACCAAAAAAAAAAAAAAAAAAAGATATTTCTCAATGCTACAAGACATCTGAAGTGAAGAGGCGTTCTAAAGTTAGTTATCCTACAGGAAATACACAGCCCCACCTGTTACTCCTGCTTTCCCTTGAATACCAGAGTGACCTCTAATCTCAGCCTTGCTTAAGGAGGGTGTTAGCTCTGTTGGTAGATCAACCCTTATTTCAGAAGGGGGGGGGGGTGGAGAGAGGGAGAGAGAGAGAGAGAGAAGGAAAGACCGACAGGCAGCAAGGAAGGCTTGTTTTCCCTTGAAGGAGTCAACTCAGGCAGCACCTGGAGCATCACCGGTGTCTGAGCCTGCGCCCAGAACGTTTGTGCTGTCTGTTACAAGCTCCTGAAGGCACTTGCGACAGCAAAGCAATGCCTTGTAACCCTCTGCCGCCTTCCTGTGCATCAGAAGGCCTGCCTATATCTTCCGCAGCTTTGCCCACAGAAGCCTGAATGGCTGTGCTCCGGGGTGTTGGAAGGCACAACACAAACTTCCTCCGGTCACTCTGACACCTTGAACACAGAAACCAACACAGTTTAATAGGAAGAATCTCACTTTGTCACAGAAACCACCTTTTACATTACATCTTTTCATCCCGTAAGAAAGCATGTGTCCCTACATTACGTACATAGTTACCCACCAAAGCCGCCAACGTCATACAACGTATCCCGCGATACAACGTATCCCGCGATACAACGTATCCCGCGATACAACGTATCACACAATACAATGTTTCCCCCGATACAACGTATCCCGCGATACGCTCGGAGGGGTTTCGCAGCCCCCGCTCTCTGTGCACCTCACAGACCTCTGCGCTTTCTGCTTCTGCCCCTGGTGCTGGCAGCTCTGTGGCCGATGCACCGGCAAGCCCAGCCGCATCCTCCTCCTCCTCAGAGAGTCCCTGGCCGTGCTCAATGAGCGATTGCTATGAAAGTACTGTAAAAAGCCCTTTTTATAGCCCGACACAACACTGGCCAATTTCAACTCTAGCTGAGCTTTGCCCTTTTCTGTTCTCTCCTTACACGTATGAACTCCAGCTCTGTGATCTTCCTGCCAAGCCGGACCTTGGTCCCAGGGATCATAACATTCCTTTTTCCACCTGAGTTGAAAAAGGAGGTCCCTGTTCAGCCAAGCTGGTCTTCTGCCCCTCTTGTTTGACTTCAGACTCCACCAGATTGCCTGCTCCCGTGCTTGCAGAAGGTGGTTCTGAAAAACTAAGCTGCTCTCTGAGCCCTAAGCCCTCCAAAGCAGCTTCGTAGGGGACACTGCAGACTAGCTCTCTGAGTAGCTTCAAGTTTGCTCTCCTGAAAAGCAAGGTAGCAACTCCTCTGAGCTGTATCTCATTACACTCAAAAGTTTCAACTCCCCTGTTTTGTGATCACTGGGATCCCATCTCCTACGAGTCCTTCTCCATACACAAACAGGAGGGACTAAGAGATCTGTCGGGTAGGTAAGCAGCCATGGGGAACCACGGTGAGCAGTGGAGTGAGCTGCTGCATGGGCTACGTGCTTTCCGAGTGCGAAGCCAGCCCCTGGCTCAGTGAGTGCCTGGGAAAGGGAGTCTGCAGCCGTGAAGGATAGAGCCGGCCAGCAGGACGGCTGGCAGCCTTCACTCGGGCATTGCCCACCTTGTGACTGGCTGTACCTGTGATGATGTTAATGCTCTTTGTACACAGGTCTGTTGCGTCGTGCTGTGTTGCGAAGCAGACTTGCAGAGGCGTGCCCTGTCTGCCCATCGGGACTCAAGGCACATTTCCTCCAAGCGCAGCAGCCAGGCTTTGGGCAGCCTCGCCTCATGCTGCTTTTGACATTGCCAACCAGGGTCAAGTTTCTATCCTCTTGTTTTCATGTAGGAACCAATTAGTGAACAAGTCCTGTTTTAATGGAGTGGCATCTCAAAGAGTATTACGCTGGCAGAAAGCCTTCAGGAGAAGACTGGTGTCCTCTGGACCTCGCAGTAAGGCAGCCAGCAGCTCTGTTTCTGCTATAGCTACAAACATCCGCGAGTGAAACAACCGCAGCTTTTTAATACACTTACAGATACTTTTCTTTGCAGACACAAAGCATGCTTTTGTCTTGAACTTTTCATTAGTCTGAAAAAAAGATCATTGGTAGTATAGGATACCATGCTGTTTATTAAATGTACATAAATTAACATCTACACAGAAAGGATGTTTTCCTCATCAGAAACAATGCTGAAACGATGAGCAACTCTGAAAAGAAAGGTACATAAGGCTCCCGTGCACAAACCCCAAAGCTTCAAAGGAGAAAGGTGAAAGAGCGCTACATCCTTATGTCACAGGACAACCTGTGATTAACCCGAGTTATGGACACTGTCACATCATAGGTAGTTGGGGCCAGTTCAGATCCCCTGCCTTCTAGATCAGCCGCCTTGATGAGCTGCGTGTTTCAACTGTTATAAAGCTGCAGAATCAACCAGAATCGACACTGAAATGACGGTGCTGGCTACAGAATGGCTAGAATAAATATGGGGGTGTGTCCAGTTTTCTTCCGGTCCTGGAGGGTCGGTGGGATTCGGGGCACCATGTAAGTTGGATTTTTAACTCCTCCTTCCCATCAGTCCCTAGGCACAGGCACGTGTTGTGGCTGAAAGCAAAGCATCACCACTCCAGTTCTGATTGACAGAAAGGGGGGTGTTCGCGTCGGTCCAGAGAGCGCTGATGGGTCGGAGAAGTAAGAGCGGAGTTTTTGCTGTAGCTAACCTGGAGTTAACTCAGCTAATGGAAACTGCAAGCCAGTCATGTTTGATCAAGAATACTAAGAAAGGGTATTGTGCTGTGTGCTGCATACAAGGACTTGCACCGACCAAAGGGCAGCAATGGGTGCTCCCTTCTTGTATGCAGCAAGGTGGTGCAGCGTCTCTCTGCCAAGAATGAGTAGCGGCAAAGAAAACCTGGAGGGTTTTATAGTCTGGAACATGCTGTCCAGCGTGTCCCTCGTGTCCCTCTCAGATGATATACACCTCCACGCCCAGCACGCCCCATGGAATCTGCAGGTGACATGCCAGCTCCCCACGGGGGCAGCTGTGCCGGCTGGTGGGCTTTTGCTGACGGAGCCGAGGAGTGAGCCAGCAAGGCCTCCCGCCAGGGCTGGGCTGGGTCTGAGGGCGGTGCGGGGCCGCTCCGGCGTCGCGGTGCCCGAGTGAAATGTGCCGGCCGGAGCAGAAGGGCGCGGTGCCTCCCTCCTCGCCTCCGCCGAGGTGGTGCTGGGGCTGCATCGCGCCCCTCAAAGCCCAGGCAGCAGAGCTCATGCGGGCAATCCGGGCAGCAGAAAAAAAATCGGCACCTGCAAGAAGAGAGTCCAAAGTGCTGATGAAACCATGAAGGCAGGAAGAGGCATGACTTTGTGCCCCGTTCTTTGGGCAGTGTGCTGTCCAGGGGGCAGTTCCTGGCACAGGAGAGGGAACCCTCCCTGGCAGTGGCTACGGCACGGCTTTGTCCCCTTCTCCACACGTGTGACACCCTCAGAGCTCTGCAAGTTGACAGAGATGTGCAGCACTGCTTTGCTAGGCAGCAGGGCTGGGCAGGGCAGCTGTGCTGTGGTCCTTTCCAAAACCCGAGCAGCAGCACGCCTCACTGTCCCTTGCTAGAAAGCTAGGCTTGAAGGCAAAACACGCTGCTTTGGTATTGTTTGGTTGTTTTTTCTTCCCTCAATTGTCTCAGGTGCAACGTGAGCTTTTTACGAAGTGCCAGTACCTCAGGGTCTACAGCTACGTGACACAGCTCCTTGCTGCGTCTTTGGGATTCAGACACCAGCAGCCAGTGCTGGGCTTGCCAGCTGACATGAACAGAAAAGGGAGACTTTGCCTCTTTCTGTAGGCAGCGGGTCAAAGAGCTCAAAAAATTGCTATGAGCCTTGTGACTCTGCTGGGGTGTTGCTCAGCCTTGCACAAACAGAGCTGCCACAAGTGCCGAAGGAGAGCTGCCAACGCTGGAGTGATATGTTCCTCCTGACAGACACGCTCTCCCACGGGCAGCTGCGGGCTTCCTGCCCGGTGCCATCTCTGCGCACCTCAGAAATATTGCCCATAGTCGGAGCAGTGTTCAGAGCTTTGAAAGATGGGCAGCAGAGTCTGCTACACACCTGGGCTCCTCGTTCTTCTTGCCTGCCTGGATGTCCTCAGTTGCCCATCCCGCAGAGCTCTGCTCCCAACTTGCTCCTCTCGCTGTCCAGTAGCCCGTTGCTCCCCTCTTCACAGGTTGCTCTTCTCGAGCCTGGCAAACTTTCCATTCAATGTATTGTTAGACAGGTCAAGCCATGATAAACGTGAACCAATTCTGCTCTTAAGCACACCTAGCTCATTTTACCTTGTCTCCCCAGAGGAGCTCTCCAGGTGTTCACTTTCTGGAGGGACTGGAGGCACCTGCAATGGAAATGTGCAAGTTAACGGGTGGCAAGGACCTTCCTGCCCAATTGCTACCTTAGCTCGGAAAGGCACAGCCCTTGGATGGGTTTGCTCAGCCCAGCTGAGCCAGTTCTGGTGGCATCACCGCACAAACCGCCATGGCCATCCTGCACCACCCTTCCTCTGCACCTTTGCAGAGCTGCCGGCTAGTGGGTGACCTTGCTTGTCCCTGCGGCAGCACTCTCAACTTCTGACAGTGCTGTCACCCTCTTTGTGGCCCTGACATACCGCTGCTGCTTCTGCTTCCGCCTCTGGTGCTGGCAACTCCTTGGCCGACGTGCCGGCAAGCCCAGCCACATCCTCCTCCTCCTCAAAGAGCTGCGGGGGACAGAGGAGGACAGTTGCTTGGCTGGGGACAGGCCCCGGGGCCAGTGAGCCTTCCTCAGGGCCAGGAGCGAGCGTGGGCGGCTCTGCTTTCACTAGGGCAGGACGCAGGGGTGGCTGGAGGTGGGGGAGGTGGGGCGGAGCCGGCTTGGTCCCCGAGCCCCAGCCGGGGTCCCTCTGCTGGCTTACCTGGAGGGGCTGGGGCAGCGTGCCGTCCTGGCTGCAGAGAGCTGCCAGGGGCCGGCCGAAGAGACCCGCCCTGCCGGCACAGCCCGACTGCCCGGGCGCCTCCGCAGCGGCCAAGGTCCCTCGCCGCGCAAAGGGCCAGGGCAGCCCCCTCGTCCTGCTGCGGGTCCCGCCTGCCGCCAGGGAAAACAGAGCAGAGAGCCATGGAGGGCAAGCGCCAGGTGAATGCTGCCCGAGCCTCTGCGTGCTGGGCGTCCCCGCCAACAGCGAGGGAGAGGCGTGGCTGGGGAACGAGGCGCCCCGGGGGCTCAGCTCTCTGCGGCCGTGCCCTGCGGGAAGGGCAGCAGCAACCCCTGAGCAGCGCGGCTGCCGCCTGCCAGCGCAGGAGAGAGGGGCCGTCCTGCCCCCGTCTCCTCCAAACTCACCGTCCGAGTGGCCACGTCCACCTTGGCTGCCGGAGGGGACGGGAGGTGGCCGCTGCTGGGCACCAGCCTGCAAGAAATGCGCTGCGCTCAGCGAGCAGCCCCGCAGCACGAAGGGCCCCTGGCCAGCTGCATCGGCCGCGGGCCATGAGTGAGATGTGGGGACGGCCGAGATGGCGGCCCGGGGGCTCCTCACCTCTGCCAGGCCCTCGACCAGCCTCTGCAGGCTGCTGGCGTTGAGTGTTTTGGCCTGGGCAAGGGGAGAAGAGCAGCAGGTGAGAAGCCATGGGGCTGGTGCGGGGTTGGAGCAGCCCCTGGGGCAGAGCGGGGCCGGGAGGGACACTCACGGCATTGCGGCCGCGCAGCTCCTTCAGCAGGAGCTTGATGGAGGGCAGCTGGGTGACGCGGGCTCCCTCCACTCCTTCTGCTGGCCTGTGCACGGGGCAGGGGCAGAGAAAGAGCTGTGTGAGACCCAAGCTGCCTCTTCCCTCGCCTGCCAGCCCGGGGAGCCCTTCCAAGCTGCCCCGAAGCAGCTGGGCACCGCCCGGCCGTCGAGCGGAGAGCAGCGGCAAGGGGGGAGGACGGGGCTGGGTGAAGCAGCTCCGCCAGCTCTGCCCGCTCCAGAGCCGCCCGCAGCCGTGGGGGCAGCTCTCCCCAGCTCAGGAGCGGCGTTTCCGCATCGTACGGCTACGGCTAGAGCATCCCCCCGTGCTGTGAGCACGGGCCCCCCAAGCTGCTCTGCCAGGCAGGGCTTACCCACGGAGCGCGCTGAGCCAGAGCTCCTTCAGCGAGCGGGAGCTGCAGGAAAGAGAGGAGAAAGAGCCTGAGCGCCCGCTGCTGCCCAGCCCGCGGGCAGAGGCGGGCGCCGGCACAGCCCTGCCCCGTGGGGACGGCTGCAGAGGCAGGAGGAAGCGGCGTGGGGCCGGACAGAAGCACTGCCCGGCCCTGCCGGGGGACGTGGCACCGACACCCACCAGAAGGTGACGACGCAGAAGCCGTAGGGCCAGGCGAGGACGAGGGACGTGGTGGCCTTGTCTTCCTCCTCCTGGGCGGCATCCCCGGCCGCCCCCTTGCCGCCGCTCAGCACCCACAGCCGGCGCAGGGCCAGGCAGAGCTGCGGGCGCGGGGCGCTGCCACGTCTGCAGAGAGGAGCGGCAGGGAGTGACCTGGAGGTGGCCGAGCCCGGCGGCTGCCCTCTGGCCTCCGCCTGCCCCGCGCACGGCCACGGGTGCAGCCAGCAGCAGGGTGCCGGGGCCTGGGGCTGCTCCTTGGGCGTCCCTGCCCCAGTGCCGGGGCCAGGCCTTAGGAGGAAAGGCAGCCGGGGTCTGCGCCTCTTACTTGGCCTTGGCGATGATCAAGGCATCGCTGAAGAGGAGGAGGTGCCTCTTCCCCATCCCGCGGCCCTGCGTCACCCGCACGCGCTGGTGGAGCAGCGGCTCGGCTGATGCCGGGCCGGGCGCGCACTGCTGCTCGGGGCCAGGGTAGACCCTGCAGAGCACGCGGCAAAGGGCGTGAGAAAGGCGGCTGCTGCGGGGCCCGGCTGCGCCGGCGTGTCCCCGAGCCGCGGGGGGAGCCCACCTGGAGCCGTAGCAGCAGTTCAGCTGGCCCATCGTGCCGGGGCCAGGGGAGTCCTCACGCCAGACACGCTGCTGGGGCTCCGGAGAGCTCCCAGCCAGCTGGAGCGAGGCTGCTGAGGGGGTCCTGGTGCCAGGCAGTGCCGCTGGGTGAGAGCTGATCTCTCCCTGGAGCTGCCGGGTGCTGGCAGAGCCGTGCCTGCAGGCACTGTGGCCGTTGCCGGGCCAGCGCCGCGACATCACAGCTGCCATTCCAAGCCCGGGGGGGGGGCTGGGGGGCGGGGCTGGGGGAGGGGCTCCTGTCTCTCTCGGCCTGGGGAGCCCGGGCCTGGGCACAGCACTGCGGGCATGGCCTCAGCAGCGCTGAGCAGAGGGCAAGGCTCCCCTCCCTCCAGCTGCTGGCAAGGCTTTGCCCAGCGCAGCCCAGGGCACCGCCGCCCGCCGCCTTTGGCCAAGGGCACGGTGCTGGCTGCTGCTCAGCTTGGTGTCCAGCAGGACCCACGGGCCTGTTGCGTTAAGAGGCAGAGCAATTTGGTAGAAACTAAGCCCCCTTGCTTTCCAGTCGATCCTCAGATGTCAGAGGGACTGGGAGCGGCTGAGCTTAGGTTCTGAGTGATGCCCAAAGTCAGTGTTAGTAGTCCGGTCGCGCCCAACACCTTTGTTGGACTATCACGGGTCCGGATGCACTACTAACATCACACTACCTGCTCAGCCGGACACCTCCTGAACGAACACGGCCGCACTCAGAGGTACGGTCGCGTTCAGGGACCACACACGGCTGAGTCAATCAATAGTGCGATTTATTGAACACACGGCTGAGTCAATCAATAGTGCGATTTATTGAAGCAACAGATATACAGGTTCTTTGGATTGCCGGTGATAAATTCACTACCTATAAAGCACGTGCAAATGCTAAAACTACGAGGGACACTACTTGGTTATAAACGCCTTAAAAGATGTAAAGTGACTCTATATAGAGATTTCTAAGTTTCCCGGGGAGGCACTTGGTATGACCAAGGGTTCGAATCTTACCCAACGGCGTCCCGATGGGGGGGAAGAGAGGCTCAGCCCGTCGACTGATCCCAGAAGTTAGAGTGATACATACTGCTGCTGGCGTCTGCTCCAGCTGGTGACAAGGATATGGGCACTTCTTGTGCAAAGTCTCCCGTTGGTCCAGGTCCTACCCATGCGTGAGGCACTGGGAGGCACCAGCCTTGCCATTCTGCCCCTTCCTCTGGGGTCACTGTCAGTCCTCCGTGCCCTGGGACCCACTTGACCCTGCTCTTTCTTCACGGGTCCCCAATTCCATTCCTTATCGTGGCCATGGCTTCTAGCTGTGAAAGGCTCAAAGAAATACCCCTTCCTTCGGGGGGAAGGCCGAAAAAAATCAAACATTTATAGGCAAGATTAATACATATTCATCAAGTGTCCATACAATGATTGGTTAAGTATTCCTCGCCTACCATGTAAATGACCACGCATGCTCACTATAATTTCTTGGGATTTTACTTCCTTAATCTTTTGAGTCAGAGGGTTTCTTGAGTGGGTGGTCTCTGAGTCAGTGGTCGCGATCTCCCTCTGCCGGAATTCCCTTTCCTACAAAGTTCACTTAAGCTTGGCAACACTCAATAGATCTTCACGGGCTGTCGGTCCATCATGCAATCATTCACCCCACAGTCCTTTGTTGTAAGACAAGACTATAGAATGAATAATTACCCACCCACCGGACCGTAGAACTGACCAAGGTGTTCCTTCTTTCTGACTACTTGTTATTAGAACAAAACATAATACCATGATCACGATGTTACACTTAACTCCTTGATAATTAAATCAAGATGGGAAGGGTTAGGTGGGTTCTCGAGCAGCATTGCTGGTGCATAATTTAGTTACAACTTTCTACAAATTCACAAACCTGTTTTCTAACCCTATTTCATTTTAATTCCCTACCACCTTGGTTACATTTCCCCCCTTTGGAAGTTTTGAAATAATTTCTTTTCAATACTTCCATTACAAATTAATTTCCTTATTAACATTCAATCACTTTATTGTATGATGGTAGGAGCATTATTAGTTAGTCCATTTAAATTTTGGTGGTTTGTAGTCAATGCAAGTGTAATTCTGCTATCAATGGTAGTTCTTTTTGTAAATTCCTTTTTCAAACAATGATAAATGAATAATATTCCCAAAGATATTATTAATAATAATAACAACACAGTACCAATTAAGGATTTCACCCAAGAACTCAAGTTTCATCCCAATCCACTGAAAATTTTACCAAACCAATTTTCTTGCATGTCTTGTTGCATTTCCTGAGTATCCTTTTTTATTTTTCTCAATAAGTCCAAATCATATTCAACATCCTGAGTAACATTTGGGATATGTATGCAACAATGATCTATCCTATCCCTCAGGTATCCACAAACTCCATGTTCTTTTAGTAAGAGCATATCTAGAGCCATCCTATTTTGTAGGGTCATCTTCGAAGTGGCTTGTAACTGTAAATTTAGTTGTTTAAATCCTTTCCTTGTTATTTTGGCTAATCTTTTCACTTGACCTGTCAACTTATAGAACCAATCCCTATTCCTGTAAGTTGCCAAGGGAGTCAATAAGGATTCTGAGGCTCATCGAATTTTCACTCCTGTCGAGGGCTCATTCCAATCATCATCATCAATTTGTGATCTTTTTGTCCATATTAACTTCAAATTTTCAGAATCTCCTCTAAAGGGAGCTTTCTTTCAGATTGGACATAATGTTGGCATTCCTAAAGTAATTTTACTTTCCCGTCCGTCGGTAAATGGGTGGTCCAAGTTCCATCACTCATTGCCCAAACTAAATGTCCCGGGCTCTGAACTATAGACCTTCTACAACTAAATATTGATCCCCTTCTAATTTTATATACACTAGTCAAATTTAAATTGTTCTTGAGTCCTCTGCACCAACACCCATATTTCAATGCAGCTGCTAAGGGAGGAACTTCTTGGACTGCTCTATCAACTGTACTGCAATTATATATCTTTTTACAATTCCACCAGGGTACTATGTCTTCCTTTTCTCTGGATGTGGTTCTCCTGTGATTAACTGATGGGAAAACTGTAAAGACTGTTCCGTCCCAGGCAAAACACCATGAAGTATTAGCCATATATTGAAATTGAGATAAAATAGTCATAGACCATACCGAATCCCATGCAACCTCTGCCTCTCGCTTAGTTTGATTTTCACAATTACGGACTACACGTCCAGCTTCCTCGGGATCATGTACAGGAGGCCTCTACTTATTTCTTTGCATAATTGTTCATCCCTTGTGCTTACTGCGCTCAAATTTGTTGTTAAGATTCCCCATGGAATTGATTCACCTACTGCTCTTGGAATTGGGTTATTTGGGTTACATTTTGTAAATTTGCAAATTCTTTTATCAATCCTACCATTAAATTTTCTTCTGGAGTTCTCCTTGGAATGTATATTAGCTGCTCTGCTTCATTCTCCCTTCTAATTGATCTATTATCATCTCAAACAATGCTCCCAACATCATCAGTTTCCAAATCAAAACCCATTTTTTCATATTTTCCAATGATAATTTCTTAAACATGTTTTAAAGTCAACTTTGCAGTCTCTGAATCTCTATTGATGACCTTCCATGATGGGGCTTTTTTCACTCAGGTGTAGTGTATCCCCGGTTCCACTCCTCCAACCTTGATTGCAGTATGAGTTGTTAACAGTACCTGGAATGGTCCCCTCCACTTTTCCTGCAGTGGTTCAGAGTTCCAAGTTTAAAGATCACCTCGCTGATACTGATGTACAGGTGTATCCGAGGCAAGTGACCTAGTCAGCACCATGTATCTCCGAAGTGTTCCAAGAACTTTTCCTAAAGAAATTAGATACACTTTCAAATCAGTTTCCCCAGCTACATTCATATCCCCTGGGATTAAAGGAGTCTGCTACGGTTTACCATACAGAACTTCATATGGACTTATACCGTCTCTTGATCTTGGTTGGATCCTGATTCTCAAGAGAGCTAGTGGTAAAGCCTGTGGCCACTTCAAAGATGTTTCCTGACAAATTTTACTTCTTTGTCTTTTCAACATTTGATTCAATCTCTCAATTTTTCCACTCAATTGTGGCCTCCAAGGGGTATATAAGTCCCATTTTATACCCCAAATTTTACTGATCTGTTGAACTACATCTGCCACAAAGTGTGGTCCCCTATCAGAAGACATTCCCAATTACACTCCAAATCTTGGTATTATTTCCTTCAGCAACACTTTAACTACCTCTCTAGCTTTGGTGGTGCAGCAAGGGAAGGCCTCCGGCAATCCAGAAAATGTATCAATTAGTACTAATAAGTAGCTGTATCCATTCTGACTGGGTAACTCAGAGAAATCCATTTGCCAGTAATCTCCTGAAGAATTGCCTTGTTTTATCATTCCTAGAGGTGGCCTCTTTTGGTTCATGGGGTTATTTTTAAGGCAGACTGGACATTTAGCTATTATTGATTTAACTATTCCTGTCATTCCTACACATACTACAGATGTTTTTAAACTTGAAACCATAGCATCTACTCCCCAATGTGTTTGTTCATGTTTTTCCTTTGTGAGTTCTGTCATAATTTGCGGGGTTACTATCACCTGTTTTTCTGATGTCACCCACCATCCCTCTGCATTTTGTGATGCTTCTAATTGTTTTGCTAATTGCTCATCCAATTTTTTTGTACTTCGGTTTCAAATCTAACAATTTTGTTTGTTTTACTGGTACTAGTGCAAGGATACCCCGTTCTGCAGCCTCTTTTGCAGCTTTGTCTGCCAATCGATTACCTATATTTACAGCCGTCTGACCAAATTGAGGAGCTTTACAATGCATTACCGCCACTTCTTTCGGTCTCTGCACATCTTTCAGGAGTTGGAGAATTTCTTCTTTATACTTTATTGATGTTCCTTGGGCTGACAGCAATCCTCTTTCTTTCCAGAGGGCTCCATGTGCATGGATTACACCAAATGCACATTTAGAATAAGTCCAAATATTTATCTTTTTTTCCTTCTGCTATTTGTACAGCCTGCCTCAATGCCACCAATTCTGCTTTCTGGGCTGAGGTACTTACAGGTAGCGTCCTTGATTCCAATACCTCAGAGGTGGTGACGATAGCATATCCAGCCATTCGTTTTCCTTCTTACACAAAGCTGCTTCCATCTGTGTATAACTCCAGATCAGGGTTTTCCAGAGATTCATCTCTCAGGTCTGGTCTACTGGAAAAAACTTGTTCAATAGTTAACAAACAGTCATGCTCTAAATTTCCTGAGGGATTCTCTGTTGACAAAAATATTGCTGGATTCACAATTGGTGTGGTTTTCAATTCCACATCATCTTGTTCCAATAGGACAACCTGATACTTCAGCATTCTGCTGGGGGATAGCCACTGACCCTCCTTGTGCTCTAGAACAGTTATTACCATATGCGGTACGTACACCACCATCTTTTGGCCCATAGTCAATTTTCGAGCTTCTTGGATCAGCAATATCGTTGCCGCTACAGCACGTAAACATCCTGGCCATCCTTTACTCACTTTGTCAAGTTGTTTAGAGAAGCACCCCACTGGTTGTTTCCAGGATGCCAGCTGTTGTGTCAACACTCCAAGGGCCAGATGTTGCCTTTCATGTGCAAACAACTCAAAAGGTTTGGTCACATCAGGTAATCTCAGAGCAGGTGCCATCATTAATGCCTTTTTCAGTTCTTTGAGTGATTTCTGACATTGAGGTGTCCAAGTCAGATACTGATCCTTGGATTCCTTTAAAGCCTCATACGGTGGCTTTACATACATTCCATAATCCAAAATCCAAAGTCAGCACCACCCAATCATTCCCAGAAAAGCTCGCAATTCCTTCAGGCTACTAGGTTCAGGCATTTGACAAATAGCTTCTTTTCTTTCATTTCTCAATTGTCTCCGTCCTTGGGATATTTCAAATCTCAAATTAATTACTGTTTCTTTTCCTATTTGGGCCTTATTTCTGGAGACTCTATATCCTCCTTGGCCTAGGAAATTTAGTAAACTGATAGCAGAACACTTCCCTTTTGGTCCTGTCTCTTCCATATCTTTAATTCCTTGGCCAATTGATTCCCAAATATCGTAGGGCTATTTTTGAATCCTTGTGGAAGTACAGTCCATGTCAATTGGGTCTTTCGTCCTGTGGCCGGACTTTCCCACTCAAAAGCAAATATGTTTTGGCTGCCTATATCTAGAGGTATGCAGAAGAAGGCATCCTTTAAATCTAGTACAGTAAACCATTTATGTTCCTCTTTCAAAGAAGTCAGTAAAATATATGGATTAGCCACTACTGGGTGTATATCTTGGACTATCTGATTTATAACTCTTAAATCCTGAACCAATCGGTATTCCTTGCCTCCGGATTTCCTTACTGGTAATATGGGAGTGTTATATTCTGATTCACACTCTACCAATAGTCCATATTCTAAAAATTTTGTAATCAACCCCTCTAATCCCTTTCGAGCCTCCCACTTAATAGGATATTGTTTTTGTCTTACCGGTTTGGCTCCAGGTTTTAAAATCACCTTTACCAGCTCTGCCAATTTAGATCGTCCCAGAATTCCACTTGCCCAGACCAAAGGAATAACTGCATTTTCCACTTACTTCTGGAATCTGTTCTTCCCTGTAGGAATCCTGTAACATAAACACTCTTGCCTCTATGGCTTTTGATTCTGGTATTAACAATTTCATCTCTCTGTCTTTTGAAAGTTATTTGTGCGTCTAATTTACTCAATAGATCTCGTCCCAACAAAGACAGTGGACATTCAGGCATATACAGAAACTGGTGAGTTACCCATTGCTTTCCCAATTTAAACTTTAATGCCTCTAAAAATGGCCAATTTTCCTTCCGCCCTGTCGCACCAACAACATCTACTGATTTGTGACTAAATTTCCCTTTACATGTATTCAATACTGAGTAAGTAGCTCCAGAAACTCTATTTCTTCATTCCCTAGCTTCAATGTAACCAGACGTTCAGCTAGGGTTGATTCCCCCAGTCCCCTTCATAGTTCTTCATCCAGAGTCATTAATTTAATTGCCTGGAGAGCCGGATCTAATTCTCCTGCCTTAGGACATTCTCTTTTCCAGTGCCCATGCTCCTTGCAAACAGCACATTGATCTTCTGCTAATTGGGGCTTATTTTCCTTCTCTCTCTGATATTCATTCCTCGTCCTCTCCCTCTGCCTATCCTGTTATTCCCTGCCAAAACTGCTAGTAGCTTTCCACCCCTTCGGGCTTGCCTCACCTATTTTTCTTTTTCTCTATTGTTATATACAGCCCAAGCAATTTCAAGCATTTTACCTTAGCCACCCTTTCGGGATCCTCCCAATAGGTACCTGCAGTCTCTTTCCATGATCTTTAATCAGTAACTGAAAAAGGAACTTTCACCACTGGACCATCATTCCCCACCGCTTCTCAGAGAGGGGCTTGGAGGGAAGTTAGCCTTACTTCCCCCCCTCCTTCTCCCTGAAATTGGGCTAAATCTCACTGCTTCCCCTTCTTTGGGAGAAGTAGGAGGACTATCATCCTCCGAATTTTGGATCTCTCTTCCCCTTTCCCACCTTCGGTGAGGAGCAACCATTAATTCAATATCTTCCTCCTCAGTTCCATTTTTCCCAACAATTTTCTTTAGTATTATAAGTAGAACAACCCCTTTTCGAGTTCTCATCACGTTTTCCCTTTTTCACAGTCTTTACCATGGGATCATACAGATGTATTCCCCACTGTCTCTGCCATTCTAGATGATTTTGTAGTGTAAAGAACAAATCAACATAAGCCATTTCTTCCCATTTACCCTCCTTTTTACAAAACAACATTAATTGCAAGATGGTGTTAGATTGCAATGTCCCATTTTCTGGCCATTTCTCTCCACTGTCCAACCTATACATTGGCCACCAATGATTGCAATATTTAATTAATTGCTTCCGAGTCAGAGGATCACATCCCAGATTTTTCCAATGCCTCAAAATACATCCCAAAGGTGGTTTTTTGTGGGATAGATCTTTTACTCGGAAATGTTCCCATCTTCCCAAGACTAGTGGGTGTGATTGTGCACTATCACAGGCACTAGTCAGAGGGACCCCTACTCTCCTTGAGGGTCCCTCCGGATCTTCTAGCCCCCTGCTAGAAATCCCCCAACCTCCTTACCTGGGCCCCTAGCCCAACCTTGCGAGGCTTTCACCGCGACTTATAGGCAGGCATTCCTTGTGAGGGTCTCGTACCCTCACCCTTTCCAGAGGTACCTTTCAGCCCTACTCTGCATAGCTTTCGCCGCGCCTTACAAGCGAGCTAGTGTGACTCGAACCCACGTTACTTCAATCCTTTAAAGAATGCCTTATTACCTTTCCAGGGGACTTGCTCAGAATTCTTCGGTCAGGGATCAGAGGTTCTCCCCGAGAACCCCTTGGTGCCGGCTGGAAGTCCTGTGATCCCGCGGATTTGTTGAGATTCACAAGCAGTGTCCCATCTGGGTCGCCAAAACTGTCACCGAAATCGGGAATAAACCTCGTAACACCAATGTAGTGTTAAAAGGCAGGCATTCTTTATTCACGGCGCCGGGAACACGAGGGATAGCTCCTCCTAAATCGTGTTCGTCGATCAGTTCAAAAATCAAACATTTATAGGCAAGATTAATACATATTCATCAAGTGTCCATACAATGATTGGTTAAGTATTCCTCGCCTACCATGTAAATGACCACGCATCCTCACTATAATTTCTTGGGATTTTGCTTCCTTAATCTTTTGAGTCGGAGGGTTTCTTGAGTGGGTGGTCTCTGAGCAGTGGTTGCGACCTCCCCCTGCCGGAATTCCCTTTCCTACAAAGTTCACTTAAGCTTGGCAACACTCAATAGATCTTCACGGGCTGTCGGTCCAACATGCAATCATTCACCCCACAGTCCTTTGTTTTAAGACAAGACTATAGAATGAATAATTACCCACCCACCGGACCGTAGAACTGACCAAGGTGTTCCTTCTTTCTGACTACTTGTTATTAGAACAAAACATAATACCATGATCACGATGTTACACTTAACTCCTTGATAATTAAATCAAGATGGGAAGGGTTAGGTGGGTTCTCGAGCAGCATTGCTGGTGCATAATTTAGTTACAACTTTCTACAAATTCACAAACCTGTTTTCTAACCCTATTTTATTTTAATTCCCTACCACCTTGGTTACACTACCAGCTGGTTTCCAAGGCTGGGCCTGGCAGAGGAGGGAGGAGAGTTGCGGTCGGCCCTTTTTCGCTCATCAGGCTGGAGGATGACACCCTTAGCTGAACCAAGGCAGCAGACGCGGCAAGAGGGATGATACTGGAACAACTTAGTCTGTCTAAGCTCAAGATCGGCAAGCAAGACTAAAGCAAGCCCTGCCTCCGGTGACTTGACTTCCCAGCCCACCATGGGATGGAAGGGGACGCTCTTGCTGAGGATCTCCCATGGACAGATGTTGCCACCACCGGCATGTACAGCTCCTCCAAGAGTCACTCCGGGTGCCTCAGTGGAAGGTGGAGGCAGCCCCAGGCCTGAAAGACCAGCTGTAGTGAGCTCTGGTGCCCTTGAGCGCTGCTGCCCATGGCATTCCCCCCAAAAGCCCCCTGAAGAGGCAAAAATGGTCGCTACAGCCAAGGCTGACAGGGGGTTCTACAGCCCTGATCAGCACTCCCTCTTTTGCAAGGACCAGAGTCAGGTGAGCATCACCGTTCTTGGCCTAGCCGATTATGATCCCTCCTGAGGTGGTGTCCTGGCCTCTCTCCTGCCCCGTGTGGTGCTTTAGGCTGTAAAGAGAATCAAAACAATGCCGCTCCCTGGGGTCATTTCGCCTTCGATGCCAAAATGCAGAGTGGAAGGAGCGATCGCGGAGCTCCCAGGCTCTCTGCTGCAGGGGTAGGACTTGAGAAACGTTGCCAAAACGGGTTCGCTTGCATTTGTTCCTTCTCTTCAGTTTGTGCGCGGGGGCGGGACATCCCATAGAAGGGCGTACTGCCCCGCCCCTCCTGGGGGTGGGACATCCCATAGAAGGGCGTACTGCCCCGCCCCTCCTGGGGGCGGGACATCCCATAGAAGGGCGTACTGCCCCGCCCCTCCACTGTGAGCTCGGGGCTGGCACGTGCAATTAAGGCTATGCCCACCCATCCCGGCCCTGGCAGATGCTCTCTGCTTCTGCACGGTGAGGGGAGGCAGCGGCTGCAACGGAGTCAGGGGGCTGCCGCCCCTCGCAGACGCAGGGAACGCAACCGTCGGTGACCTTTGGCAGCAGCGTTTGCTGGCCGACGCCATGAGGCGGGGTGTTGCTGGCCGGGGACCCACGGCGCGCAGCCGCCCCTCGCCCCGCCAGGGCCCGGCGCAAGCCCCCGGCAGCCTTGCGCACAAGGAGGAGCAGAGGCGGGAGCTGGAAGCGCTGCGGGCTGAGCTGCAGCAAGAGCGGCTCCGCACCCAAGAGCTGCGCCGCTGCTTCGCTGCCGAAACCTGGGAGCTGAAGGCGGCTTTGGACAGGGAGCAGCAGCTCCTGGCAGAGCGGCTCCAATCCGAGTGGGAGCAGCGACGGGCTCTGGAGGTGCGGCGGCTGCAGGAGCTGAAGCAGTGGCAGCGGGTGGCAGAGACGCGCCAGCTGCTGCGCTGGAAGGAGGCTGAGCTCCACGAGGGACGGGAGCTGCTGCAGCGCGAGTGCACCGCCGCCGTTCGCCTGGCGCGGGACCTGCAGCGGCAGCTGGCCGAGGAGATGGTGAGGCCCAGCAGGGGCGGCAGGGAGGCCCGAAGCAAGCTCCAGGACCTCCTTGGCAAGCTACGCTGGGAGATGGATGGCTTCCAGCCCGCCCGCATCCGCCACCTCCAGAACCAGCTGCAGCTGGAGAGGAGACTCTTCATCAAATACATCCTGCAGCGGGTCGAGGGCGAGCTGCCCACCTCCCCCGGCACGGCGCAGCCCGAAGGCCCTCTTGGGCACCAGGGCCATCAGGAGACGCAGAGCTCCTGCTCCTCTGGCAGAAACGGGCCCCAAGCCCTGGCAGCGCTACGGGAAAGACTGCCGGAAAGCCACCGCGCTGGGCAGCAAACAGCATGCAAGGCTGTGGCAGATGCTAAGCTCCGGGTGCCAGAGGGGGAAGGCTTGGTGCTGCTTGGAAGCACATGCAGCCGACTCCTGGAGCCAAACACCCGCCTGCAGCATCTTCTAGAAGACCTGGAGAGGCAACAGAGTGCCCTTGAGACGGAGAGCTGCCTCCTGAGAAAGGAAGGCTCTCCAGAAGCGTGCGAGGAGGCAGAGAGGCTGCAGCAGAAAAAAGCTCAGCTAGCTGCCCTCGCCTCCCGGCTGGAAGAAAGATCCAGGCAACTGCAGGCGACTGTCCATCGCCTGGTCAATGCTGGAGTGCCACTGCCCATCCAAAGCTCCACTGAGGATCTGTGCATGGCACCGTTGCCTCAGCAGAGAGATGGAGAAACGGGAGAGCCTGCCAGAGCTTTGCTGGCACAGGACAAGCAGGATGACTTCTCACAGAAGGGGGCTGAGGAGCTTCAGGCCCAAGGGGCTGCAGGTGATGAGGGCTCCTGTTACGTGAGCACCCACAGCCCAACTTGTGAGGAGTTGCAGGCGCAGCTCACAGAGATGACAAAGGAAAACGCTCGCCTGGCGGAAGAAAATGCTCGCCTCTGTGGGCAGATGGGTTTGACAGCACGGGTTCAAGCTGAAAATGCTGACCTGAAAGGGCAACTAGCACGAGTGGCAGAGGAGCGAGATTCTGCCATCCAAAGGAACGTCTGTCTTCAAACCCAGCTGGCAGAGGCCGAGCGCGAACTGAAAGCCATGAGAGAAATGGCAGAAAGGAGCCAACAGCTGGAGAAGGAACATGAGGAGGCACAGTTAGCGCTCCAGAGGAAAGAAGGGGACGGCAGGTGTTGGCAGAGGCCTCAGGCAGACGTACGCAGGGAACGCAAAGAAACCCTGCAGCTGTTTCGAGCGCAGCCGACGGAACTGAGTGATCAGAATCCAAAGCTAAACGAACAACGCCAGCAGCCACTGAAGGACCTTGAATGGCTGGAGAGAGAAAGATGCAACCGCATCGGTTGCAGGCCGTGCCAGGCTAACCTGGGAGCAAGCAAGGAGTCCATCCTCCTGGAGGCTATGAGAAAACAACCGGCAGAGCTTCGAGCATTCATAGCTCGATACAGCTACGATCCTTTCGGTGGTCCCAATGAGCGGCCTGAACTAGAGCTTCCTCTAGTTGCTGGACAATATGTTTACGTCTTTGGAGATGTGGATGAAGACGGTTGGTATGTGGGAGAGCTGACCGACGGCACAAGAGGATTTGTCCCCTCTAATCTTGTTGAAGAAGTTTCAGATGACGGGCAACCTGATGACACCGGAGTCTCTCCAGAGACAAGTGATTGGTAGCAGGACGCAGATGATGTCCGTCCTGTGTTCTTAGATCTTCTTCTTAAATCTTTTCTTAACGATCTCTCTGCGCAATCTCACTCTCTGTCCTGTGTGTATGTGAATTGAAAGGACTCTGTGGCAGCTACTGGGGGGCTGGCGTGGCTGGACTGGGTGCCAGCTGCTGGAGTCAACCAGGGGCTGTGGGCACCCCTGGCTCGTGGTGCCAGCCACCGGCGTGGGCCCCAGTGCAGCTAGTGGAGTGAGTGGGGGGTCTGAGTGCAGCTGCTGGGGCGAGTGGGTGTCCCGGCCACCAGGCACTGGGGTGGGAACAGTCCTGAAAAGCACCTACTGGGGGGACCAGCATGAGTGAGGCGAGTGAGAGGCTCTGTGGGTGCCTGTGTCCTCCCCAAACGTGGTGTGCACGGGTGTGCGTGTGCCTTCACCAGCAAATGTCAAACTGGACCAGCGGCTGACTAGGGGGGCCCGGGCTGTGGTGTCAGGCGGGCAGAGGGTGCGCGCTGCACCCAGGGAGATGGGCGAGTGTGGGGTGCCTGCGGGACAGGCAAAACGTGTGAGTGCTGCATGTTTGCAGGGAGCACCAAGATGGACCAGTCAGTGAGTAGGGGACCCGTGGGGTGGGTCACGGGGCTGGGATCTGGGCAGGGCTACCAAATCCATGAACGGGCGTGTGCTTGTGGACATAGAGAGTGTCATGTGTGCGCCTGCGCTACTGACCTCGTGTCTCTGCCAGCCCAAGAGGAGGAGGGGATGCGGCTGTCCCGGTTTGTGTTTTATGTGAGTCCTGCCCGTGGGTGCTCTTGACGGCAGCGCCTCATCTCTGTCAGTCTGTGTGACTGGCTGTGTCAGTGTCCGCTGCGAGTCCGTGTGTCTGTGTGTGTGCATCTCGGGGGTGGATGCTCAGCTTTGCTGCAAGTTACACCTGCAAGCGGAAAAGCGGCAGCTGCGTCCCTCAGCCTGGGCAAAGACTCCAGATCCCCAGGCAACGGGCTGGGCTCCAGCAGCCAGGCAGGACTGTACTGGGTGGCACTGGCCAGTACTGGGCTCCGGCTGCATGGCAGGAGGGGTCCTGGGCCGGAGTGGCTGGAAGTGGTGACCAGTCTTGACATGCCTTAACACTGTGTCTCTGTGGGGTGCGTGGGGAGAGTGAATCCCGCTTCATCCCGAGGGCTTCCAGCTGGGGATGAGATGTCCGCATTGCTTCAGCTGAATGCCTGCCTGGCACAGGGTCCAAGCAAGAGCTCCCTGTCACCGCCTGTGTGTCCTTCTTGTTATGGGTCAGGAATACCAGTGTCCAGAGGGCAACATTTGTACCTCTCACGGGACATCCATGCTCTGGCAGCACAAACCATGCTTTTGGCATCGGCCTCTTTTGGGAGGGGCAACTGGTGATTACTGCAGGCAGCTAAAAAGCCTGTTCCCCAAGGGTGACTCTGCTGCCTTTCAGGAGCTGTCAGCCCTGGAGCCCTTGGGACGTGTCCAGGGAGCCCAGAAGGGGCAGAGAAAGTGGTGCCTTGGGCTGGACCTCTGCTGCTGGGCTGGGCCGGGCTCCTGGGACGGACGGAGCTCATAGCAAGCGGGCAGCGCTTGTGAGAGACAGCTCTGCCCAGGAGCAGCTCCCCTGCCAAGTGCAGCAGGGCTGAGGGCACTGCCTGCAGGCAGCGAGGGGAGAGAGGAGTGAGGCAGGGAGAGCTTAGTGGGAGGACAGCTGAGCTTGTCACCGAAATCGGGAATAAACCTCGTAACACCAATGTAGTGTTAAATTTTCAGTGCTGGGAACACGGGGGATAGTTCCTCCTAAATCGTGTTCGCTCGATCAGTTCAAAAGTCAAACATTTATAGGTCTATGATTACAAGATTAATACATATTCATCAAGTGTCTGGCAGCTAGAGAATCCTCTCCAGTCACAGAAGTCATCAGGGATCATAGACACAAGCCGCCAGGACAGCTGAAGTGGCAATGCGGTCAGAGAGACTGTTTCCCCTTGGCTAGAGAGTCCCCTCTGATGCCAGAGCTCCTCCCGGATCTTTGAGACATACTTCTGGGACAGCTAGAGTGGCGTCCCGGTCCTAGACATGGTACTCCCGCAGTTAGAGAGTCACCTCCAATCGCAACGTTCTCCCGGACCATGGAGACATACCTGGGGAATGGCTAGAGTGGCATCCCAACCACAGAAACGTTGTTCCAGCAGTTAGAGAGTCCCGTCCTATCCCAGATGTCCTCCTTGATCATGGAGACATACCTCTGGGACGGCTAGAGGAGTGTCCTGGACAAAGAGACATCGTTCCAGTTACTACAGAGTCGACAGAGGCCAGAAAGAGGTGGAAAGCAGGAAAGGTGTGGGACGCTAGAGGGGACGTAGAGGCCAGAAAGAAGTGGAGGCCGAAAAGGGGTAGGAGCCCAAATACGGGTCTGAGGCCACATAGTCGGGGTCAGGCTCAACAGGGACGGTGTCAAAGGAGAAGCCAAAACTAAGTAGAGGCCGACGGAGGGGGTGGGCACTAGGGGCGGAAAGGGAGCTAGAGGCCAGAAATAAGTGGAGGCCGCAAAGGAGTGGGAGGCTGGAGGGGAGCTAGAGGCCAGAAATAAGTGGAGGCTGAGCACGTGTTGTGGGTCAGAAAGATGTGGGAGGCCAGAAGCCCAAAGAAAGGCTAGAGAAACGTGGAGGCTGAAAATTAGTGAGAGGCTGGAGGGCAACTTAGGACAGAAAAAAGTGGAGGCGGAAAAAGGGGTGGAAGACTGGAGTGTCTCCCGCATCAGAGGGGTTACATCCGGGATGGCTAGAGTGGCATTCCGGTCGTGGAAATGCTGTTCTGGCACCTACAGAGTCCCCTCCGCGCCCGCAAGTCCTCCTGGATTAGAGAGACATACCTCCCACAGTGGCATTCCCGTCATAGAGATGGTGTTGCAGCACCTGGAGACTCCCCTCTGATCTCAGCCGGCCTCCACATCACGAAGATACACCTCCAGCACGGCTAGACTGGCATTCTGAACATACAGATCCTATTCTGGCAGAGAGACTCCACTCCGATCCTGGAAATCCTCCCAGACCCTAGAAACATATGTCTGGGATGGCCAGACAGGCCTTCCTTTCATTGTAACGGTGTTCCCACAGCTAGAGAGTCCCCTGCGATCCCAGAAGTCCAAGCAGATCATACACACATACCTCCCAGACAGCCAGAGTGGTATTCCAGGGGTAGAGATGGTGTCAAAGCACCTAGAGACTCCGTTCCAAACACAGAAGGCCTCCCGGATCACAGAGACATACCTCCAGCATGGCTAGAGTGCCATTCCCGTCATAGAGGGGAGTTTCCCACGGTTAGATAGTCGCCTCTAATCCCAGAAGTCCTCCCGCATCATGGAGATATAGCTCCAGGATGGCCAGAGGGGCATTCTGGCCATCGAGACAGTGTTCCAGCAGCTCTAGAGTCCCCTCCAATGCTGGAAGTCCTCCCATGTCATGGAGACACACCTCCAGGATGGCTAAACAGGCGTTCCGGTCATACAGGCCGTGTTCGGGGAGCTAGGGACTCCCCTCCAAAGACAGCTTTCCTCCCGGATCACAGAGACATAACCTCCCAGGTAGCTAGAGTGGCTGTCAGAGAGACAGTGTTCTGGTGGCTAGAGAGGCCCCTAGAGGCCAGAAATAAGTGGAGGCTGAGCACGTGTTGTAGGCCAGAAAGATGTGGGAGGCCAGAGGGAAGGAGAGGCTTGCAAAAAATGTGGAGGTTGAAATGGGGTAGAAGGATGGAAAATAGTGAAGGCTGGAGTGCAATTTAGGCCAGGGAAAAGTAGAGACCAAAGAGTTGTGGGAGGAAACACTAAAAGAAAACTCATAGTGACACAGTATATGGAAGAAAGGGAGGAAGTAAAATTTAGCTGAAGGGAACAGGATAAAGGAAATTTTTGAAAGAGAAATTAAATAGTGTTTTATATAATAGTGTTTTTTATTTTTTATATAATTTTATTTATATAATTTTTATATAATTTTATTTAATTTTTTATATAATAGTGTTTTCTGTTTTATAAAACAGAAAATCTGTTTTATAAGCTCACACATAGTAATAGTGACTGAAGTCTTTTTCTGCAGTTGTGTGTTTGCGTATTTCAGAGATGATGTTCCACCTCTAAAACGTCGCAGTTCAACAGCCTGCAGCTACATAGGCACCAATCTCTGGGTTCGATGTCTCTCTCAAATATGAAAGGCTATACCAAAACTCTGTATGGCCAAGTCCCAAGTGAAGACTTTGAACGTAGTCCCGGTCAAAACCCAACCTTTTACACCTTCAAAGGTAGCTGCACCTAATTTAAGTGGAATGGGAGCTGTTCCTGTGATGATTCCAGCACAAAGTAAAGATGGATCCATAGTATAAAATATTATTAATTTAAATGCTGTTTTTGAAGTGTTCATTGTAAGTATTAGAGAAAACTACTGTGTTCCAGCCCTCATTTAAACAATGGCATGCAATTTTCCTTGAAGAAAATTTCCTTGAAGAAAAGCGAGAGAATTCTGCACCAATCCTGATAAAGGTATGTATGACTAGAGTCACTCAAGCTCCTCCTGCAAAGTAAAACACTATAAAATAATGTTTTAAGAGCTGGATGTTAGGGAAGATACCATCGTTGTGTACCACTCTAACTTCTGGGATCAGTCGACGGGCTGAGCCTCTCTTCCCCCCCATCGGGACGCCGTTGGGTAAGATTCGAACCCTTGGTCATACCAAGTGCCTCCCCGGGAAACTTAGAAATCTCTATATAGAGTCACTTTACATCTTTTAAGGCGTTTATAGCCAAGTAGTGTCCCTCGTAGTTTTAGCATTTGCACGTGCTTTATAGGTAGTGAATTTATCACCGGCAATCCAAAGCACCTGTATATCTGTTGCTTCAATAAATCGCACTATTGATTGACTCAGCCGTGTGTTCAATAAATCGCACTATTGATTGACTCAGCCGTGTGTGGTCCCTGAACGCGACCGTACCTCTGAGTGCGGCCGTGTTAGTTCAGGAGGTGTCCGGCTGAGCAGGTAGTGTGATGTTAGTAGTGCATCCGGACCCGTGATAGTCCAACAAAGGTGTTGGGCGCGACCGGACTACTAACGCTGACTTTGGGCATCACTCAGAACCTAAGCTCAGCCGCCCCCAGTCCCTCTGATATCTGAGGATCGACTGGAAAGCAAGGGGGCTTAGTTTCTACCAAATTGCTCTGCCTCTTAACGCAACAGGCCCGTGGGTCCTGCTGGACACCAAGCTGAGCAGCAGCCAGCACCGTGCCCTTGGCCAAAGGCGGCGGGCGGCGGTGCCCTGGGCTGCGCTGGGCAAAGCCTTGCCAGCAGCTGGAGGGAGGGGAGCCTTGCCCTCTGCTCAGCGCTGCTGAGGCCATGCCCGCAGTGCTGTGCCCAGGCCCGGGCTCCCCAGGCCGAGAGAGACAGGAGCCCCTCCCCCAGCCCCGCCCCCCAGCCCCCCCCCGGGCTTGGAATGGCAGCTGTGATGTCGCGGCGCTGGCCCGGCAACGGCCACAGTGCCTGCAGGCACGGCTCTGCCAGCACCCGGCAGCTCCAGGGAGAGACCAGCTCTCACCCAGCGGCACTGCCTGGCACCGGGACCCCCTCGACAGCCTCGCTCCAGCCGGCTGGGAGCTCTCCGGAGCCCCAGCAGCGTGTCCGGCGCGAGGACTCCCCTGGCCCCGGCACGATGGGCCAGCTGAACTGCTGCTACGGCTCCAGGTGGGCTCCCCCCGCGGCTCGGAGACACGCCGGCGCAGCCGGGCCCCACAGCAGCCGCCTTTCTCACGCCCTTTGCCGCCTGCTCTGCAGGGTCTACCCTGGCCCCGAGCAGCAGTGCGTGCCCGGCCCGGCATCAGCCGAGCCGCTGCTCCACCAGCGCGTGCGGGTGACGCAGGGCCGCGGGACGGGGAAGAGGCACCTCCTCCTCTTCAGCGATGCCTTGATCATCGCCAAGGCCAAGTAAGAGGCGCAGACCCCGGCTGCCTTTCCTCCTAAGGCCTGGCCCCGGCACTGGGGCAGGGACGCCCAAGGAGCAGCCCCAGGCCCCGGCACCCTGCTGCTGGCTGCACCCGTGGCCGTGCGCGGGGCAGGCGGAGGCCAGAGGGCAGCCGCCGGGCTCGGCCACCTCCAGGTCACTCCCTGCCGCTCCTCTCTGCAGACGTGGCAGCGCCCCGCGCCCGCAGCTCTGCCTGGCCCTGCGCCGGCTGTGGGTGCTGAGCGGCGGCAAGGGGGCGGCCGGGGATGCCGCCCAGGAGGAGGAAGACAAGGCCACCACGTCCCTCGTCCTCGCCTGGCCCTACGGCTTCTGCGTTGTCACCTTCTGGTGGGTCTCGGTGCCACGTCCCCCAGCAGGGCCGGGCAGCGCTTCTGTCCGGCCCCACGCCGCTTCCTCCTGCCTCTGCAGCCGTCCCCACGGGGCAGGGCTGTGCCGGCGCCCGCCTCTGCCCGCGGGCTGGGCAGCAGCGGGCGCTCAGGCTCTTTCTCCTCTCTTTCCTGCAGCTCCCGCTCGCTGAAGGAGCTCTGGCTCAGCGCGCTCCGTGGGTAAGCCCTGCCTGGCAGAGCAGCTTGGGGGGCCCGTGCTCACAGCACGGGGGGATGCTCTAGCCGTAGCCGTACGATGCGGAAACGCCGCTCCTGAGCTGGGGAGAGCTGCCCCCACGGCTGCGGGCGGCTCTGGAGCGGGCAGAGCTGGCGGAGCTGCTTCACCCAGCCCCGTCCTCCCCCCTTGCCGCTGCTCTCCGCTCGACGGCCGGGCGGTGCCCAGCTGCTTCGGGGCAGCTTGGAAGGGCTCCCCGGGCTGGCAGGCGAGGGAAGAGGCAGCTTGAGTCTCACACAGCTCTTTCTCTGCCCCTGCCCCGTGCACAGGCCAGCAGAAGGAGTGGAGGGAGCCCGCGTCACCCAGCTGCCCTCCATCAAGCTCCTGCTGAAGGAGCTGCGCGGCCGCAATGCCGTGAGTGTCCCTCCCGGCCCCGCTCTGCCCCAGGGGCTGCTCCAACCCCGCACCAGCCCCATGGCTTCTCACCTGCTGCTCTTCTCCCCTTGCCCAGGCCAAAACACTCAACGCCAGCAGCCTGCAGAGGCTGGTCGAGGGCCTGGCAGAGGTGAGGAGCCCCCGGGCCGCCATCTCGGCCGTCCCCACATCTCACTCATGGCCCGCGGCCGATGCAGCTCGCCAGGGGCCCTTCATGCTGCGGGGCTGCTCGCTGAGCGCAGCGCATTTCTTGCAGGCTGGTGCCCAGCAGCGGCCACCTCCCGTCCCCTCCGGCAGCCAAGGTGGACGTGGCCACTCGGACGGTGAGTTTGGAGGAGACGGGGGCAGGACGGCCCCTCTCTCCTGCACTGGCAGGCGGCACCCGCACTGCTCAGGGGCTGCTGCTGCCCTTCCCGCAGGGCACGGCCGCAGAGAGCTGAGCCCCCGGGGCGCCTCGTTCCCCAGCCACGCCTCTCCCTCGCTGCTGGCGGGGACGCCCAGCACGCAGAGGCTCGGGCAGCATTCACCTGGCGCTTGCCCTCCATGGCTCTCTGCTCTGTTTTCCCTGGCGGCAGGCGGGACCCGCAGCAGGACGAGGGGGCTGCCCTGGCCCTTTGCGCGGCGAGGGACCTTGGCCGCTGCGGAGGCGCCCGGGCAGTCGGGCTGTGCCGGCAGGGCGGGTCTCTTCGGCCGGCCCCTGGCAGCTCTCTGCAGCCAGGACGGCACGCTGCCCCAGCCCCTCCAGGTAAGCCAGCAGAGGGACCCCGGCTGGGGCTCGGGGACCAAGCCGGCTCCGCCCCACCTCCCCCACCTCCAGCCACCCCTGCGTCCTGCCCTAGTGAAAGCAGAGCCGCCCACGCTCGCTCCTGGCCCGGAGGAAGGCTCACCGGCCCCGGGGCCTGTCCCCAGCCAAGCAACTGTCCTCCTCTGTCCCCCGCAGCTCTTTGAGGAGGAGGAGGATGTGGCTGGGCTTGCCGGCACGTCGGCCAAGGAGTTGCCAGCACCAGAGGTGGAAGCAGAAGCAGCATCGGTATGTCAGGGCCACAAAGAGGGTGACAGCACTGTCAGAAGTTGAGAGTGCTGCCGCAGGGACAAGCAAGGTCACCCACTAGCCGGCAGCTCTGCAAAGGTGCAGAGGAAGGGTGGTGCAGGATGGCCATGGCGGTTTGTGCGGTGATGCCACCAGAACTGGCTCAGGTGGGCTGAGCAAACCCATCCAAGGGCTGTGCCTTTCCGAGCTAAGGTAGCAATTGGGCAGGAAGGTCCTTGCCACCCGTTAACTTGCACATTTCCATTGCAGGTGCCTCCAGTCCCTCCAGAAAGTGAACACCTGGAGAGCTCCTCTGGGGAGACAAGGTAAAATGAGCTAGGTGTGGTTAAGAGCAGAATTGGTTCACGTTTATCATGGCTTGACCTGTCTAACAATACATTGAATGGAAAGTTTGCCAGGCTCGAGAAGAGCAACCTGTGAAGAGGGGAGCAACGGGCTACTGGACAGCGAGAGGAGCAAGTTGGGAGCAGAGCTCTGCGGGATGGGCAACTGAGGACATCCAGGCAGGCAAGAAGAACGAGGAGCCCAGGTGTGTAGCAGGCTCTGCTGCCCATCTTTCAAAGCTCCGAACACTGCTCCGACTATGGGCAATATTTCTGAGGTGCGCAGAGATGGCACCGGGCAGGAAGCCCGCAGCTGCCCGTGGGAGAGCGTGTCTGTCAGGAGGAACATATCACTCCAGCGTTGGCAGCTCTCCTTCGGCACTTGTGGCAGCTCTGTTTGTGCAAGGCTGAGCAACACCCCAGCAGAGTCACAAGGCTCATAGCAATTTTTGGAGCTCTTTGACCCGCTGCCTACAGAAAGAGGCAAAGTCTCCCTTTTCTGTTCATGTCAGCTGGCAAGCCCAGCACTGGCTGCTGGTGTCTGAATCCCAAAGACGCAGCAAGGAGCTGTGTCACGTAGCTGTAGACCCTGAGGTACTGGCACTTCGTAAAAAGCTCACGTTGCACCTGAGACAATTGAGGGAAGAAGAAAACAACCAAACACTACCAAAGCAGCGTGTTTTGCCTTCAAGCCTGGCTTTCTAGCAAGGGACAGTGAGGCGTGCTGCTGCTCGGCTTTTGGAAAGGACCACAGCACAGCTGCCCTGCCCAGCCCTGCTGCCTAGCAAAGCAGTGCTGCACATCTCTCTCAACTTGCAGAGCTCTGAGGGTGTCACACGTGTGGAGAAGGGGACAAAGCCATGCCGTAGCCACTGCCAGGGAGGGTTCCCTCTCGTGTGCCAGGAACTGCCCCTTGGACAGCACACTGCCCAAAGAACGGGGCACAAAGTCGTGCCTCTTCCTGCCTTCATGGTTTCATCAGCACTTTGGACTCTCTTCTTGCAGGTGCCGATTTTTTTCTGCTGCCTGGATTGCCCGCATGAGCTCTGCTGCCTGGGCTTTGAGGGGCGCGATGCAGCCCCAGCACCACCTCGGCGGAGGTGAGGAGGGAGGCACCGCGCCCTTCTGCTCCGGCCGGCACATTTCACTCGGGCACCGCGACGCCGGAGCGGCCCCGCACCGCCCTCAGACCCAGCCCAGCCCTGGCGGGAGGCCTTGCTGGCTCACTCCTCGGCTCCGTCAGCAAAAGCCCACCAGCCGGCACAGCTGCCCCCGTGGGGAGCTGGCATGTCACCTGCAGATTCCATGGGGCGTGCTGGGCGTGGAGGTGTATATCATCTGAGAGGGACACGAGGGACACGCTGGACAGCATGTTCCAGACTATAAAACCCTCCAGGTTTTCTTTGCCGCTACTCATTCTTGGCAGAGAGACGCTGCACCACCTTGCTGCATACAAGAAGGGAGCACCCATTGCTGCCCTTTGGTCGGTGCAAGTCCTTGTATGCAGCACACAGCACAATACCCTTTCTTAGTATTCTTGATCAAACATGACTGGCTTGCAGTTTCCATTAGCTGAGTTAACTCCAGGTTAGCTACAGCAAAAACTCCGCTCTTACTTCTCCGACCCATCAGCGCTCTCTGGACCGATGCGAACACCCCCCTTTCTGTCAATCAGAACTGGAGTGGTGATGCTTTGCTTTCAGCCACAACACGTGCCTGTGCCTAGGGACTGATGGGAAGGAGGAGTTAAAAAAGCCAGCTTACATGGTGCCCCAAATCCCAGCCACCCTCCAGGACCGGAAAAAAACTGGACACCCCTCATATTTATTCTAGCCATTCTGTAGCCAGCACAGTCATTTCAGTGTCGATTCTGGTTGATTCTGCAGCTTTATAACAGTTGAAACACCCAGCTCATCAAGGCGGCTGATCTAGAAGGCAGGGGATCTGAACTGGCCCCCACTACCTATGATGTGACAGTGTCCATAACTCGGGTTAATCACAGGTTGTCCTGTGACATAAGGATGTAGCGCTCTTTCACCTTTCTCCTTTGAAGCTTTGGGGTTTGTGCACGGGAGCCTTATGTACCTTTCTTTTCAGAGTTGCTCATCGTTTCAGCATTGTTTCTGATGAGGAAAACATCCTTTCTGTGTAGATGTTAATTTATGTACATTTAATAAACAGCATGGTATCCTATACTACCAATGATCTTTTTTTCAGACTAATGAAAAGTTCAAGACAAAAGCATGCTTTGTGTCTGCAAAGAAAAGTGTAAACCTCTGTAACTGTATTAAAAAGCTGCGGTTGTTTCACTCGTGGATGTTTGTAGCTATATCAGAAACAGAGCTGCTGGCTGCCTTACTGCGAGATCCACAGGACACCAGTCTTCTCCTGAAGGCTTTCTACCAGCGTAATACTGTTTGAGTTGCCACTCCATTAAAACAGGACTTGTTCACTAATTGGTTCCTACATGAAAACCCGAGGACAGAAACTCGATCCTGGTTGGCAATGTCAAAAGCAGCATGAGGCGAGGCTGCCCAAAGCCTGGCTGCTGCGCTTGGAGGAAATGTGCCTTGAGTGCCGATGGGCAGACAGGGCACGCCTCTGCAAGTCTGCTTCGCAACACAGCACGACGCAACAGACCTGTGTACAAAGAGCATTAACATCATCACAGGTACAGCCAGTCACAAGGTGGGCAATGCCCGAGTGAAGGCTGCCAGCTGTCCTGCTGGCCGGCTCTGTCCTTCACGGCTGCAGACTCCCTTTCCCAGGCACTCACTGAGCCAGGGGCTGGCTTCGCACTCGGAAAGCACGTAGCCCATGCAGCAGCTCACTCCACTGCTCACCGTGGTTCCCCATGGCTGCTTATCTACCCAGCAGATCTCTTAGTCCCTCCTGTTTGTGTATGGAGAAGGACTCGTAGGAGATGGGATAACAGTGATCACCAAACAGGGGAGTTGAAACTTTTGAGTGTAATGAGATACAGCTCAGAGGAGTTGCTACCTTGCTTTTCAGGAGAGCAAACTTGAAGCTACTCAGAGAGCTAGTCTGCAGTGTCCCCTACGAAGCTGCTTTGGAGGGCTTAGGGCTCAGAGAGCAGCTTAGTTTTTCAGAACCACCTTCTGCAAGCACGGGAGCAGGCAATCTGGTGGAGTCTGAAGTCAAACAAGAGGGGCAGAAGACCAGCTTGGCTGAACAGGGACCTCCTTTTTCAACTCAGGTGGAAAAAGGAATGTTATGATCCCTGGGACCAAGGTCCGGCTTGGCAGGAAGATCACAGAGCTGTAGTTCATACGTGTAAGGAGAGAATAGAAAAGGGCAAAGCTCAGCTAGAGTTGAAATTGGCCAGTGTTGTGTCGGGCTATAAAAAGGGCTTTTTACAGTACGTTCATAGCAATCGCTCATTGAGCACGGCCAGGGACTCTCTGAGGAGGAGGAGGATGCGGCTGGGCTTGCCGGTGCATCGGCCACAGAGCCGCCAGCACCAGGGGCAGAAGCAGAAAGCGCAGAGGTCTGTGAGGTGCACAGAGAGCGGGGGCTGCGCAAACCCCTCCGAGCGTATGGCGGGATACGTTGTATCGCGGGATACGTTGTATGACGTTGGCGGTTTTGGGGGGTAACTATGTACGTACTGTAGGGACACATGCTTTCTTACGGGATGAAAAGATGTAATGTTGTCGTGGTTTAGCCCCAGCCGGCAACTAAGCACCACGCAGCCGCTCGCTCACTCCCCCTCCCACAGTAGGGTGGGGGAGAGAATTAGGAAAAAAACCTCGTGGGTTGAGATAAACACGGTTTAATAGGACAGAAAGAAAGAAGGAAACAACAATGATAATACCAACACAGGAATGTACAAGAACAAGTGATGCCCAATACAGCAATTGCTCACCACCCGGCGATCGACAGCCCGTCCCCGAGCAGCGATTTCCGCCCCCCGGCCAACTCCAGTTTATGTACTGGGCATCACGTCGTATGGTAGGGAATATCTCTTTGACCAGTCTGGGTCAGCTGTCCCGGCTGTGTCCCCTCCCAGCTCCCCATGCACCCCCAAACTCCTTGCTAGCAGGCCAGCACGAGAAGCTGGACTGTCCTTGACTGCTCAGCAACAACCCAAAACATCAGCACATTATCAACAGTTTCTCATCCCAAATCCAAAACACAGTGTCACACTGACTTCTGTGAAGAAAACCAGCTCTATCCTGGCTGAAACCAGGACACAGGGAATAAGGGAAGAGGTTCCCCGAGGGCAAAACATTACTAAAGCATTTAATGAACAACAAGGGAAAGACGAATCTCCAACAGAATGGTTGGAGAGGTTGAGGAAAAACCTACAAATGTACTCTGGAATTGATCCGAATACAGTGGCTGGGACCGCACTCCTTAGAACACAATTTGTAGCTAAATCCTGGGGGCATATAAGAAGGAAATTAGAAAAATTGGAAGATTGGCAAGAAAGAAGATTAGAGGAGTTACTTAGAGAAGCCCAGAAAGTCTATGTTAGGAGGGACGAAGAAAAACAAAAAGCAAAAGCAAAAATTTTTGTACGTGTCAGTAGTAGGAGCAAAAGGAGAGCCTTTTAAAGTAAATATATTGAAAGATGTAGAAGTAGAAACAGAAAAGAAAATTTGTCTTAATGATTTACTTTTGCTCCCTGAAGCGGAATACAATTTATTAGGAAGGGATTTGATTTTGAAGTTAAACTTGAGCATTCAGAGTCAAGGGGACAAATTGCAGATTAAGTTATACACTTTAACACAAGAGGATGAAGAAGCTATTAACCCCTCAGTGTGGTATAAGGAAGGGGAAACTGGAAAGATAAAAATGGACCCCATAAGCGTTCAAATAACAGATCCGCACCGCCCAATTAGAATCAAGCAATACCCTATACCTATGGAGGGTCAAAAAGGATTAAAACCTGTAGTTGACAGACTTTTGGAAAAAGGAACCCTAGAACCATGTATGTCACCTCATAACACGCCCATTCTTCCCGTAAAGAAACCGGATGGGTCATACAGGATGGTGCAGGACTTAAGAGCTGTAAATCAGCGAACAATCACTAAATTCCCTGTGGTGGCAAATCCTTATACTTTATTGAGTCATATATCTCCCAAACATACTTGGTATAGTGTAACAGATTTGAAAGATGCTTTTTGGGCCTGTCCTCTGGATGAGGGATCCGGAGATTATTTTGCCTTTGAGTGGGAGGACCCCGAAACAGGACGAAAACAACCATTAAGATGGACTGTGTTACCACAAGGGTTTACAGAGTCACCAAATCTATCTGGACAAACTTTAGAGAAAATTCTACAAGATTTCACAATACCTAAGGAGGTAAAATTATTGCAATATGTGGACGATTTATTAGTAGCAGGAGAAACTGAGGAGGGGATCCGAAAAGCCACCATTAAATTGTTAAATTTTCGAGGGCAAAAGGGATTAAAGGTGTCCCGATCAAAGCTGCAGTTTGTAGAACAAGAAGTAAAATACTTAGGACATTGGCTGAGTAAGGGAAGGAAGAAGTTAGATCCTGATAGGGTATCTGGGATTCCATCCTTAAGACCCCCACAAGCTAAAACGGAAATTAGGCAAATACTGGGATTATTAGGATATTGTAGACCATGGCTTGAAAATTATAGTGAAAAAGTAAAATTCCTATATGAAAAATTAACTAATAACCAACTTAAATGGCTTATTGAAGACGATTAGAGATTTGAGGAAGTAAAAAAGGCATTAATACAAGCACCTGTATTGAGCCTCCCAGATCTAGAAAAACCTTTCTATCTCTTTGTGAATACATCAAGCCAGACAGCATACGGAGTTCTTACTCAAGACTGGGCAGGAATCAAAAAACCCGTGGGGTATTGTTCTAAGTTACTTGATCCAGTAAGCAGAGGATGGCCTGCTTGTCTCCAAGCTTTGGTTGCTACAGCGTTATTAATAGAAGAAGTTAGGAAGATTACCTTCAGTGCTCCTTTAAAAGTGTATACCCCACACAATGTCAGAAATGTTTCACAACAAAAAGCGGAAAAATGGTTAATGGACAGCCAGATTCTAAAGTACGAAGCAATACTAATAGACTCCCCTGACTAAGCGTGACTTCTGCTCAGAGTCCAGCACAATTTTTGTTTGGAGAACCATCAGAGGAATTACAACATAACTGTTTAGAGGTAATTGAGACCCAGACTAAGATGAGACCAGATTTAAGAGATGCTGAGTTGGAAAATGGAGAAGCGCTGTTCAGAGATGGCTCCTCCTGAGTGGTAGAAGGGAAGAGAAAATCGGGATATGCAATAATTAATAAGGACTTAGAACTTGTGGAATCGGGACCTCTGAGTCCATCATGGTCAGCTCAGGCTTGTGAGCCCTATGTAGGGCCCTGGAATTACTAAAAGGAAGAAGCGGGACTATATTTACAGATTCTAAATACGCATATGAGGTGGTCCACTCTTTTGGAAAAATTTGGGAAGAAAGAGGTTTGATTAATACTCAAGGGAGGAATTTAATACATCAAGAATTAATAGTAAAAATTTTAAAGGCTTTAAGAGAACCAAAGGAGATAGCAGTGGTACATGTGAGGGGACACCAAAAGGGATTAGATTACCGAACTAGAGGAAATAACTTAGCAGATAAAGAGGCCCAGGAAGCAGCCTTGAGGACTAAAGTTGCCAAAATTAATGCCATACAAACAAAGGAGGACACCAGCAAAGAAGAACGAGAGGAAAGAGAGAAGAAGTTTGCCCCACAAGAAAACAAAATTGGAGAAAATAGGAGCTAAATTAGAACAAGGAAAATGGACACTGCCTGATGGGCGAGAAATGTTGCCAAAAGCCTACACCAGGCGAATATTAGAACGTTTGCGTGTGCAAACACATTGGGGTACAAAAGCGTTAAGTGATCATTTTCTTAAACAATTTGGTGGTATTGGAATTTTTGAAATAGCAAAGCAAATTACACAAGGTTGCTTAACCTGTCAAAAGGTAAATAAGACAGTGTTTGGACAAGCAGCCACGGGAGGGAGAAAAACAGCTTACAGACCTTTTGAGAAAGTACAAGTCGATTTCACTGCATTGCCTAAGGTAGGGAGGATAAAATATTTATTGGTAATAGTAGATCATTTAACACAGTGGGTAGAAGCGTACCCTGTAGCACGAGCTACGGCACAGATGGTGGTAAAAATTTTATTGGAACATTTGATACCTAGATATGGGATAATCCAGTACATTGATTCTGACCAGGGCACACATTTTACTTCTAAAATAATAAAACTATTATGTCAATCATTAGGTATTCAGTGGGAATACCACACTCCGTGGCACCCACAAAGCTCGGGGAAGGTAGAAAGAATGAATCAAACAATAAAACAACAATTGGCTAAATTAATGATTGAGACGCAAATGCCCTGGACGAAATGTTTACCACTGGCACTTCTAAACGTAAGAACTAAACCATACAGTGAGACTGGATTATCGCCATATGAAATGTTATATGGCGTGCCTTATTTTCAAGGAATACCTCTGGGGAACAATGTAATTGAGCATCATAGTATCCAACAGTATATAATTACCCTTGGAAAAAGATTAGAAGAATGAAGAGAGATTGGGATGGTGGCCCAAACACCACCTTTAGGATTTGCAATTCATCAGTTAGAACCAGGAGATAAAATTCTGACAAAAACATGGAAAGAAGGAAACCTATCTCCCCTCTGGGAAGGACCTTTCCTTGTTTTATTAACTACAGAAACAGCTGTGAGAACTGCTGAAAAAGGATGGACACATGTGTCGCGAGTGAAAGGTCCAGTGAAGGAGTGGAAAGTCACATCTGACTAAATTGCTGTGGGAATTTTATTGCGTCTACTCCTGTAATAGAAACAGGAGTGAAACATGAAATTCCCACAGTTGCTAAAAATCTATTTGTAAATCTTGCTGAAAACATTGCTAAGTCATTGAATATAGCTAATTGTTACGTTTGTGGTGGAACAAATCAAGGTGAACGATGGCCATGGGAAGCTATGGAGAGCAATATAAGTAATCCCCAAGTTTGGAAAACAATGGGAAAGGGTAATAGGAAACAACAATGGGTACTCCAAACGAGTATAATCGGAAGGAGTTGTTGGCAAAAGAAGAACAGGAAAAAGGAGCTGGAACTAGAATTTGTCCTTTGTGTAGAAGGTGGTGTGTATTTGTAAGATTAGTGTTGCAGGCTAACTGGCAGTTTTCTGTAGCCATAAAGTCTTGCAAATAAAGAGGATCGCCCGGCTCGGGCAACTGCTCAGGTCTGGCCAAACCACTGATCTAGCAAAGCTCTGGCCTTCACAAGCAGTGCTCAATTAATTTGGGTACTAAGAAAGCACCCCCTTAAAGGAAAGGAGAGGGCAAGACCGGAGGGGAACTGGTATTGTGGCTTAAAAAGGGTCTGCCAAGGGCTGCAACCCCTTCGGGCTGTGACCGCCGACCACTATGGCCCTGACCGGACCTCTTCTAGTTCTACTTGGGGTGAGTTCCTTGACTCTGACTACGGCAAAAAACTGTAGTCAATATTGGAACAAGTCCAGCTGGGGTTTACCCCAGAAAAATGGAAAAAGTGAGGACCTTTTCTAATTGTACAGCCTGTACCTGTAATCATATTTGCCAAGGAATTGGAACAATAAAACCTAGGGTTTTTTCCTGTTACCCATAAATCAGAGAGAGCCAGGTGTATAACGAATGGCCTCCTGAGAGACAAACTTGGAAAGGAGTCAATCTAGGAGGATTTTGGGGAGATTTTATGGGTGGTGATTGGCTTACTAAAATCGGGATAGTTGTACTGGGGATATGTGGGGGATTGTTACTAGATTAATCTACTCGGTTATACAAGGAATGCAGATATCTGCAGTACTCAATTGGAAATGAAAACACGAATCAATACTGCAAAGAAGAAGATGGGGGATTGTGAAATATGTTCATCTGATTCGTGTGATGAAGTGTAATCTTCTGTACTTTTATGGATTTCTCCTGCACCATAAAAAGGGGTATTTTACAGAAGAAAGTTAAACTACTTTGCTGGTATATCAGCTCAAACCAGTTTGACCACTGACCGCATAGTATTGTGTAAAGAGAAACTTGTAAAGTGCATGCATAAAGTTTGGGGTCATCCTGGGGGCACGCCGAGGAAGATTTGACAAGACTCTAGAAGGAGAAGAGGGCATGCGCCGAAGAAGACACGCCTATTCATGAATACGTATTAGCAGACAGGATATAAACCAAGAACAGTAACTGTACCGCGTGCATCTTGGTGGAGCGGAGACTCCCGGAGCACCCAGCGCTGTTTGCTTGCCTCTATTCGCTTAATAAATTGTAAATTTGAATTGGAATCCTGTTTGGGACTAAATCATTTATCACATCCTTATCCAGCATCTTTTCAAAATACTGGTAAGACTCAAGCCTGCGTCGTAACTGGTTCCTCTTCCATCCGCTGTAGGAGTCCCCTGTGTTCCGGAAACACCACAGGGCACATCGAACTATAACACAAAGCGCTATGGATAGAACCACAATAATTATTCAAGTAACAAATAATCGTTTTAACCATGATAGGTTTGGCAAACCAAGAGGTTAACTTTCCCACAGCTCAGAAAACCCCCAAAAGGTGTCATCTTGAGTTACTTCACGTAGGATTTTTGCTTGTTCTCTGATCTCCTGTAAATCAGCAGATATTCACCCACTTTGGTCTACATACATGCAACAGCTGACATTGATTACTGTGCACACCCCTGCCTGTGAGGCTAATATTAAATCTAGAGCCATATGATTTTGTGATACTATTTTCGATAAACTAGTAGTTTCTTCTTGGAGTTTCCTGATGGCATCTATAGTTTTATTCTCGATTATCTCTATTACAGCTGAGATGTTTATTATAGCTTTTTCTAACTCGCTAACCCCCAGAAATGGGATTAGCCACCGCACAAAGCTATGATAGCGTGTCAGCTTTTCTATTAAGGGCTTACTCACCCTTCAGTTTCTTCTCACGGGATTCTGTGTTGTTTTATCAATAATAGTGATGTTGGGAACCAGGGTGTCCAAAGTACATGCTCCCCACCACCTCAGAGGTAAAGTTTTCCGAGCTGCTGTACCACACAACCAGTACCACCCTGTCCCTAGCGGAACCGGGAGGCCAGTATAATTAAGTAACTGAAATGCTGGATCAATAGAGACAAAATGTGGTCCTCTGTCAGAGGATATAGTTGCTGGAACTCCAAAACGTGGTATTATCTCTTGTATCAATGCTTTAGCTGTCTCCCGAGCTTTAGCTGTTCTGGTTGGGAATGCCTCTGGCCAACCTGAAAAGGTATCAGTTAATACCAATAAATATCGATACCCCCCTTTTCTTGGAAGTTCTATAAAATCAATCTGTCATTGTTGCCCAGGCCCACTGTCTTTCCCAATCTGGCCCATTTCTGGCTTGGCGGTATTCTTGGGATTAGTTTGGAGGCAAAGATCACGTTGTTGAGTTACCTGTCTCACCATAGTATACAAATTTCTGGCCACACTTTCTCTAATTAAATGTTTATATAGAGTCTCCATCTCCCAATGCCTTTTCCTATATTCTTCCCTTACCAAATGCCATATTAGGCAGGAGGGAATAACCACGTTTCCTTGTGGGGTATAAGCCCACCCTTCTTTGTTATATGACCCTTCCAGATCTGTGATAAGGTTTTGATCCTCCTCGGTATATTTTGGCTTACCTTCTAGGGAGATTCGCCGTCAGGGACTAAAGCTCCTTCTGTTTTTATCTCTGTTTTAGCTACCTGTTTTGCCTCTCTGTCCACCAGCTCATTTCCTCTCTCCAATTCCGAGCTCACTTTCCGGTGAGCCTTAATATGCATAATCGCCACCTTCTCAGCAAGTTGGACTGCTTTCAACAGTCTCAAAATCTCTTTTGCATGCTTAATAGTTTTCCCTTGAGAGCTCAGTAACCCTCTTTCCTCCTAGATTGTTCCATGCACGTGCACAACTCCGAAGGCATATCTTGAGTCTGTATAAATATTCACAACTTTGCCTTGAGCCACTTCCAAGGCTCGGGTCAGAGCAATTATTTCTGCGCTCTCTGCAGAGGTATTTATGGGCAAAGGTCTATTATTTCTTGACTAGTGGTAATGGCATATCCCATGTGTCTTTTACCACTCAGGACATAGCTGCTTCCACCTGTGAACCAGTTTTCTCCGCTTTCCATAGGGTTGTCTTTTAGATCTGGTCGGTTTGCGTACGTTGTTTCAATAGTCTCCAAACAGTCATGATGCGCTGGTTCTCCCGTGTTTCCACTAAGGAAAGAAGCTGGGTTGACAATGTTAGTAACTACGACCTCCACATCATCCTGTTCTATCAGTATAGCCTGATATCTCAGGGATCTTTGTGGAGAAAGCCAGTGCCCACCCTTTGCGTCCAGCACTGCGGACACTGTGTGAGACACTAAAACAGTCATCTTCTGGCCCAGAGTAAATTTTCGGGCTTCTTGTACATTCAATATTACAGCTGTAATTGCTCTCAAGCATCCAGGCCAACCCTTCGCAGTTGCGTCTAACTGTTTGGAAAAGTAGGTAACTGCTCGTCGATAGGGGCCCAGATCTTGTGCTAATATTCCCAGAGCAATTCCCTGTTTCTCGTGGGAAAAGAGAAAAAAACGGTTTACTCACATCAGGGAGCTCTAAGGCCGGAGCCAACACCAAAGCTTTCTTTAGTAGCTCAAAGGCTCGTGTGGTGTCTTTGCCCGTCCAGATCATACAATCGTATCGTAACAGTTTCCTTTCTCCAGACGGTATTTCCCAAGATTCCAAGTCTTTTGCGAGCTCATTGCCAAAGATGGTAGACTGTTCGTAAATCCTTGTGGCAACACCGTCCAAGTGAGCTGAGTCTTGCGACCACTTTTGGGGTTTTCCCATTCAAATGCAAATCATTTTTGGCTGGCTTCATGGAGAGGGAGGCAAAAGGAGGCATCCTTCAGATCTAAAACAGTAAACCAAGTTAGTTCAGCTGTTAATACGGTCAACAGGGTATATGGATTTGCTACTATGGGGTAAAGGTCCTCAGTTATTTTATTTACGGCCCGTAGATCCTGGACCACACTATACAACCCGTCAGGTTTACGAACAGGTAATACAGGGGTGTTGAAATCAGACTCACAGTTTTTCAGTAATCCTATTTATAAAAATCTTCCAATCACTGGCCGAATTCCTTCCTTACCTTCCCTTCTGCGGGCAGACTGCTTAAGAATAGACTCAGTATCTGGATATATTGCTGATCTTTTACTTCCAGAGTAATTTCTCCTTTTTCAAATGTAATTTTTGCACCCAATTGTTCTAACAAATCTCTTCCCAAAAGTGGCTTTGGGGAGTTGGGCCTATGTAGGAATTTGTGGATACCCCATTGTTTTCCCAATTTATACTTCAAAGGTTTACAAAAATATGCCTTTTCACTTTGGCCAGTCGCTCCTTTTACCATGATATAGTCGTTTCCCAGGGGCATCAAGGCTTGATTTAAAACCGAGTATGTTGCCCCTGTGTCAACCAAAAATTCTACTTCTTGTTCTTCCTTCCCCAGCCTCATTATAACCAGTGGGTCTGCTAGGGTAGATTCCCCAGGTCCCTGTCAATCCTTTTTCACATGGGCTACTATTCTTCCTGTCTGGTGGCTTCGCCTCTTTGCCTTGTTTCTTGGACACCCTCCTTTCCAATGACCAAATTTCTTACACAACGCACATTGATCCTTACCTAATCAAGATGGTTCTCGTCTAGGCCTCCCTTCCTCCTCTTCCCTGACAACTGCTATCCTTCCTCTTTGCCCTTGTCTATATACTTCCTCTCTATTACTAAATACTCTCCACGCTTCACCCAGCAACACTTCCAGATTTCTACCTTCTGTAGGGCGCAGCTTCTGGAGTTTGTGCCTAATGTCCCCCGTAGACTGACCCAAGAACAGGGAGACTATTTGTTGTATTCCTACCTCTGACCCAGGATCCAGCGGTGTGCTACGGCACATTACATCCCTCAATCGATCCAGGAACTCGGATGGGGACTCAGAAGGACCTTGTTTAACTGCATATAGAGCTGACCAGTTTGTCGTTTTGGGAATAGCCCTTTCCATTCCCTTCAAAATCCATTCTTGATATTCCTGTAGCCTCTCCATATGGGCAGATTTATTAGCGTCCCATTTTGGGTCTCGGAGGGGAAATATTCTTTGACATCCCCCCTCGTGATCTTGTAATGGTCTTCAGCTAAATTCTCTGCTGTTTTCAAAATTAATTGCTTTTCTGTTTCTGTCATATACTCTAAGAGCAACTGTATACCTTTCCAGTCTGCATTATGTTGTTTTACCATGAACTGAAAATGCTTAGTAACACTCACCGGGTCGCTTCTATAGTCTCTTGCAACTTTTCTCCATTCTCCTAGATCAGTGGTGGAAAAGGGCACCTTAATCATCATTGTTCCTCCATCAGGTCCCACTGCCTCTCGGAGTGGGGCTTGTAAAGCTGTAGGGACAGTCCTAGAGGCAGTTTTCTTCCTTGTGCAGGAAGATATGGGACCGTCCATACAGTGCCTACTGTAATCATGAGACTGGCATAAAAATTGAGATTTTTATAATGCAGCTCATATTTGTTCTTTGCTTTCTTTGTGAGTTCAGGGTTTGGTTTAGGGCACATTGTAATTTTTAGATTTGTTTTAGAATCAAGAAGCTTGGGAGAAAATTTTTGTGATTGCGTTTTTTGGTTTGGTTTTTTTTGTCCATCCATAGTCATTTGTCATAAAGAGCTGAGCATTCAAGGAAATACCAAAACTATTATGATTTGCAAAGTGAAAACCTGTAGTACGTTCTGAACAGATTTGGTCGCCTTCTATTATGCTTAAATTGTGGCCTGTCATGATGGACACCAAACTTCACGCCAAACTTGACATCTCAGTATTCAGAGTATATGCATTTGTCAAGCAATGAGCTAGCAAGTGTCTGGAATTGTTAGGTAGCAATGCCTGATTAAAACATGGTCTATATTCATAGGAAGCAATCCCAGAAAATGAAGAGGAATTTGCAGCACTTAAAAAAAGACATCATATGTATGCAGTACAATTCAGGTAAACATAAAAGAGTTCAAAACCTTCCCTCCTTGGCTACCAGTTTTGAGAGAAGTATGGCGTTGTGCGTAGAACAAAGGGATGTCTGTAAAACTTTCCCTGTTGCATGCTCAGTCTGTAAGAACGTTTCATGTTTTGCAGAAATGCTAACAGCTTCAAAGGTTATACAAGCATGGTAGCTTCCCCCACCATCTTTTCAGAAATACGGAAAGCAGGAAAATCCCAGAGTCTGGAAAAGTTGCTGGCAGAATCGTTTGCCCGAGGTAGGTTTAAAATTGAGAGATTCTTGGCCCTCTTCATAATTCATGTAACTAATTTTCCACAAGTTTTTTAGGCTTGCCTTCTGTGGGTCCCATGATAATGCAAAGAGAACAAGTGAAGCTCTAGAAGTAAAATACTTCTCATAAGTTTAATCCCTTTTTTAGTTTAAAAGACCTCATGCACTGTGAACTTGTTTTATAGTCTTCTCCCCAAATGTAGGTGTGGAGAGTCACAGAAAGACATAAATATTGAAGTCTCCAGTAGCTGCATGTTCCCTGTTTTTATTCTAAAGAAATGTTTGGAAGGTATTTCTGAGGAGTTAATGTTGTTTATGTGTTGGGTTTGTTTGGGTTTTTGCTGTGCTGGCTTAATTCTCATTGATTATAGTCTAATCCCTTTGTGTTTCTTTTTACAAAGAAATCCAAGCAATAGTTACCAATATTAACCAAGACAATAGAGTCCTTAATGCCGGGGATCTTTTTTTGTACGTCTTGCCTTTTTTAAGCTGCTTTCCAATTTCTCAGTGGGCAGGAAACTAGATGGCACGTGTTTTTTCCCTTTTGTGTCCTTGCAGAACTCTTGCGTTGAATTTTAACTTCTGTGTTGCCTGTGAATAACATAGAGAAGTGATACATTGCTTTGTACAGCAATGCACCTTGATTTTGAATGCATGATGAATACCGTGGAAGGAACCAAACGCGAGGAAAGTTTTATGTGAGTGTGTTCCTATATTTCTTTTTTTTTTTCTGAATTTGTAACTGCAATTGGGGAGTAAAAAAATTTCAAACCAAAACCAAACTCCTAATCACCCCCGACCTCCTCAAACACATAGTGTCTTGTCAGCTGTGGAATGACGTCGCTCAGTGAGTTAACCTTGAGGAGAGATTTTGTTTGGTCCAGACTGTGGGCAAAATCCAAGAACTAGCAAAATAAGGTCCTCATTCGCTAGAGCTCTGTGTGGGGAACTGTTATAGGAGAAGAAGTGTTAACTTCTTAGGGCGAGCGGACTTGCATTTGAATCCTGAATTTGTTCTTTTGGCAACACAACATTTTCGCTCTTTCACCCTAAGGAAAACTCTTTTTTTGCCAGTTTCCCATAAAAGCGATCATGAACAACGTTAACTTCATTTGGTAAAATGACTCCTTTTGACAGAAGGGGAAAATATTAACTATGCAATGAGTGGAGTCACAGATGAATCTACCAAGCAGACCACAATGTTTACTCTCACAGGCTTTACTGTATACGAAGCTAGTGGACTCAAGTAATGGATTGATAAGTGTATAAGCATTTGCAGAATGAGGACTTTTCAGTTAATCTTCTGTAAGATTTTTGCCTACACCAGCTTGTACGCCAGGATCCTAGCTCACTTTCTGTGCTTGGGTCTTTGAGTTTGTTTCTGCATTCAACTTTGTTTCCAGGAAAACATATCAAATCTGTGATCATTACAGCATGCCATAATAGTTAATATGCCAGATTTAAGAAAAACACGGCTAAGGAGCTTCCTTCTTCACAACCCCCCAACATATAAACCCCCCAAATGAAGGAATTCCTTAAACCTAGAAAGAAAGAAATACGCTGCGAGTCACATGTTGCGGTGATGTGGTAGCAGCAGGGTCCTTAGAACCGATGATTTACAAGACCTAATGTCTTTCTGTGGACTTTGAAGGCTGAGTGTTTTGTACTCTAGCAATTTCCTGCTACTGTTATGTATTCATGTAGATCTGTAAGGCAATTGTTGTTACTTTCTTTGCATAGTCTGGTAAAATATTTGTATAATAGGAAAATTATGTTTTTGTGCTACTCTCCTTGGGAAACAGAAACTAAGCCTGCCATTAGATGCTAGGCCACAGTCGTTGATGGAGCAGGGTAGTGTATCTTACATTTTGTGCTACACTTGGTCAAGTCTCATCTCTATCGTATTCGCTGTTACTTTATTAAATTTAGTATCTGCACTTTCTATTTCCAGACAGGCCTCTCATTCAGAGCACAGAGGCATGGTTCTCTCTGCGTCTGGCTTCCCGTCCCTATCTTTTCATTCCTTCCTCTCCTCCCTGTAGCCTACTGCTATCGTTTTCTTTCACCAGCTCTCTCTCTGCCGGGCTCCGGAACCCTGTTTTTTCATTTCTCCCTGTCTGTCTTGTAGCTCCTCAGTACTTTTTCTTTCCCTGGCTCCCTGTCCCTGTTTCTTCCTTCTTGGCCCTGTAGCACGCTCTGATTCTGTTCCATTCTCTGCCTCTGCTTTCCCAGCAATCTGTCCCTCGCTTTTAATTCCTCCCTCTCCGCACTGTCGCCCGGGCGGTCTCTTGCCTTTCTCCGTCGCTGGCTGGCTGGCTGTCCCTGCTCATTCATTCCTCCCTCTCCCCCCTGCAGCGCCTGTCGCTTTTGTCCGTTCTCCCTCTCGCTGTCTCTGGCTCCCTGATGACCCTATTTTGGACTCCCACCACCCATGCACCCCCTTCTTTCCATGCTCATTGCTCTTCTTGTTGCTCTCCAGCTCTCTTTTTTCCCCAGCTCCCTGTACGGTGCAGATATGGGGGTTGTTTTGGCGGTGTTCCCCGCCCCTTACCTCCGTGTTTCACTGTCCTGGCTCCCCATTGTTTCATTCCTCCTTTCGGCTCGGTTGCCACTTTTTTGTCTCTCCTTCTCTCCTGGTCTGACTCCCTGCCCCCGGTCTCCTCTCTTGTAGCGTCCCGTGCCTCACACCTCGTTTTCGGCGGCCTCCCCCTGCCCAGCAGCCCATGGCTCCGGGAGCCGCCCGCCCGCCTGTTCCCTGCCGCACCGAGGAGCGCGGCTCCGGGAAGGACTGCCGGGGTGTCCCCGGGGCAGGCCCCGAGCCCCGGGGCAGCCCCGCTCCCGGGCCTTGTCATGCGCCGCCTCCTTTGCCCTCGCGGCTGCGTTCGCCCTCGCTTTGCCCCGGGTGAGGGGCTGTGCCGGAGCTCGGGGCAGGAGGGGATGCCCTGGGGTGGGGGTCGGGCGCTGGCCCCCTGTTCCAGCTGGGCTCCAGCTGTGGGCCGGGGCTGGAGGAGCCCCAGGTGCGGGCGGTGAGGCCGGTGGGGACGGACGCTCCCTGCACAGGGGTGGCTGCCGGGGGAGGGGCTGGTGCTGCTGCTGCCCTACTCCCGGTGGCCGTGGAGGGGCCGGGGGGAGCCAAGGGTGGAGCGGTCGCCCGGCCTGACCGGGCTGCGGCTGCAGCGAGAAAGAAGGTGAGCGGGGCCGCCCGATCGACCGGAGGCAGGGCGGCGGGGTCCGCGTCGGAGGCACGGAGCAGAGGGGTGTGCGAGCCGGCGGAGGGGTCCACCCGGAACTACGCTGCAGAGGGCGGGTGAGCGCTCGCGTCTCGGCGGGGATGGGGGGGTGGAAAACGGTGTCCTCGCAGGGTGAGCCAGCAGGACAGGCTGCGTCTCGCGGCATGGCGGGAGCCGTAGTCCTGAGGCACGGGGTTTGCTCTCGGCCATGTTCGTTCCCCGCCATGCCGGGAAGCGTGGTCTT